>NC_135554.1:6962974-7222974 GCF_964340395.1 Glandiceps talaboti
TTATGTACTTTCTGAACTTGTATAGCAATCGGCTAATTCCATGCTGGTTTTTTTAAATTGCTGTATAATTTTATTTTTGCAATTGACCTTATCGAATCATTAAAATAATGCTTCTACCGAATTATTTATCAACAACTTTAATTATCGTGCATTTAATTTTATTTCAGATGTGAATGAAGGTGGCGAGATTCCATTACTCCACGCTGGTCAATATTCTTTTCCATTTGTATTTCAATTCCCGAATGACCAAAGTCTTCCCTGTTCATTTGAATGTGGGAAGATAGCATCTATACGTTACTATGTACAGGCTAATATGGATATCTCGTGGGCAGTTGATCCCATGGCTGAGCGATATTTCTCGTTTGTTGGCAGTCCCCTTGATTGTAATCTTCCACGCTATCAGGTATGTTTACAATCTCAAATACAATAACAGCCGTCAGTGTACTATTTTTAGACGTCAGACAGACAGACAGACAGACAGACAGACAGACAGACAGACAGACAGACAGACAGGTGATAGGCAAGCAGGCAAACATATGGACATATATGCATGCAAGCAGACATACACATACATACAGACTGTTGGTGAAAGGAAGGGTGGACCCCAATGGTAGACAAGTGGAGAGGCGGACATGTGGGCCTACAGACATGCAGGCAGATAGATAGAAAGACAGACAGCAAGGAGAGCAGACAGACACATGCCTGCCTACATGCGTGCCTATCTACCTACTTACCTATCTACCTACCTACCTACCTACCCAAATAACCCACCTACCCACATGTATCTACACTACACACGTCAATCAGGCGGACAGGCAGACAGGCAGGATGACTGACTGACTGACTGACTGACTGACGGACGGACGGACGGGCTGAATGAATGTATGAATGAATGAATGAATGAATGAATGAATGAATGAATGAATGAACGAACGAACGAACGAACGAACGAACGAACGAACGAACGAACGAACGAACGAACGAACGAACGAACGAACGAACGAACGAACGAACGAACGAACGAACGAACGAACGAACGAACGAACGAACGAACGAATGAATGAACGAACGAACGAACGAATGAATGAATGAATGACAGACTGAGAGACAAAAGACAAACACAGGTATAAGTTGAAATATAGGCTTATATAGCAAGCGTAATTATAAAGAAATATTATGTAAAAAAGTTCATTAAATAGCAGTCGTGTTGATACATAGATATTTTAAATAAGTGAACACCACACATGTCAAATTGTGACACATTTTTGGTTTCAAATAATAGAAAACCGTTCACGCTGCTGATAGGAAGACGCTGTGTTGTTGCTGTTGTTGTGCTAGAGGTCCCATTGCTTTGAAGGCTGAATTACAACGTACATCTTACTGTCCAGGAGAATACGTTAACATTAGAACTAAACTAGACAACAATTCTGATAAAGCAATGAGACTTGGAGTCAAACTGGTACAGGTACAAGTAACATTGTATGTATGTATGTATGTATGTATGTATGTATGTATGTATGTATGTATGTATGTATGTATGTATGTATGTGTATGTGTGCGTGCGTGCGTGCGTGCGTGTGTGTGTATGTATATGTATGTATGTATATATGTGTGTGTATGTGTGTGTGTGTGTGTCTGTCTGTCTGTCTGTCTGTCTGTCTGTCTGTCTGTCTGTGCGTGAGTACTTACATACGTAGGTATGGGTACTTATGTGGGCGGGGGGGGGGTCCATGTGTATGTGTGTATAACAATTTACCCAGCCTCTAATTTGTTCGCCTTTCATCTTCAGAATGTAACCATCCATACAGAGACGCCAAAACGTGCATACAGAAGCGGGTCGTATGAAATCCTATGCTACACAAGTCCCTCAGTGCTGCCGGACCAAGAGTATATTTTAGAAACAGCACGAATGATACAGATTCCAGTATTACCTCCATCTGTGCATTCACATGTAGTACAGATGAACTACATCATTGAGGTAAGTACTGTGGTATTATCAACAGGATGGAGCGATTCACAATTATACTCAGATTCTCCAATTAATCGAAATTATAAATTGTTTGTCGTCGACATATTTCAAATATTAATGTTGTGGAATACATTTTGACGTTACATGTTTATTTCAAGTTTAAAACTACACATATGATTCAAATTCGATATGAATCTGTTGTTGTCTTGCCCCGGGTTGTCTTGACAACACGCGGAGATCGAAACCTAACTATTTTCTAGCGATTTCTCTAGCGAAGAAGCAATCCACGACATTGCAGATATTGCGAACGATTTAGAAGCCCCTGTTGTTATAAAATTCTGGGCTAATGGGAAAACTTGTGTTCGTATCATGTGCATGAGTGCATACCCAGATACATTGTGCACCACAGTTAAGTGGAGCATTTGAACTGAATATTTTTTTCGTCAACAGGTTTCATTACTTGTAGACGACAAGAGTGAATTGGAGATCTATTTTCCCATCACCATTGGCAACGTGCCGTACATAGATACCAGCCCTGACACACTGCCTAAAGACATCACCTATGGTAGGTATCTAGTCATGACGTCAAATGACGTCATCATGACCATCTGTTTACAATTTCGACATTGTACATTGAATTGTTGTTAGGCCTCATTAAAAGGTCACATTTACCAAACATACTTTTGGATTAATCCGAATTCCACCTTGAGGTCAACTTATTTGCCGTCTTTCACAATAATATATTTTGTGTGTGTACGAAGAAGCTCTTCGAGGTTACAATTATGTCCTCCGAGTAAGTCAGTTAATAATCTCAATTCCCATGGTGACGATTTGAACTTTACTTATAGCGCCAAAGAATACGCAGTGAGCGAACTTGAAACGATGAAGGCGATCGAGTGACTTCTAATATGTAGAGACCTTTTTCTCCGATGATTTTCAACAGATTGGCTTTGAACCCCTGAATGTCAACGACACCAAATGATACCGAAGAGTCACGTTTTAGTTCTGTCTACTAGTGTATTCACTATAGTGAGAAAGCTTTACGTGTCATATATACAACACAATATTATAGTTTTCACTACACAAATACAGCAGGGCGACCTAGGGATCCAGGTGGACATTTATGTATATATCTTTGGAGAGATGAGGGAGGAGGAATGACAAAAATGTGCAAAATTAAACTTGATTAGTCGAAATGCGCTACTCAAATTCCTGCTATCCTATGAAACTAATGAATTTCGCCATATTACTTAACACTTTTGAAACTGTATTAATTAATCAAAATCTGTCCAATATCATAAATCAAATTAATAATTAGATTGACATTCAAAAACGATTTCTAATAGGCCATTCCAGACTGCAAACAGGAAATTGAGAATACAGCGCTAGCGCCCTCGCTCAACTCGAGGGTATATCATCAACTCATAATAAGATCTTAGAGCTTTCTCCCTTGGTATTCTGTAGACGCGTAAACCAGGGACGTTTTCGTATCGTTGAGACGAGGAAAGCAGCAGTGCTCTATGCTTAACCGAGTAAACCATATACCATGTAAACCCACACAGACAGGAAGTAGAGCGCCACCACGAAACATTTTGGAAAGATCTAGACCTATTGGTCCAATCGGAAACCTTGTCTTAGCATGTTTAAATATTATTCCCTGCTATTTTGCTTCGTTTGGAATAAGAAATGACAACCTAAGGGGCATTGTCACTACGAGTTGCTAGTGACGAAACGCTTTGGGTTACGATTATTTCCGGCTGAATAAAGAATAATATATTATGAATAATATGAGTATGCCTCCTCAAGCATAATTTATGGGAAGTCATGAAAACGCGATTTAGAACTAGTGGTGCCGACAAGGGTTGTTGTAACATAGAACGAGCAGAGTTATATCCACATTTATTGTCCAAAGAAAAACAAAACATGAATTGTGCATACTTTTCATAAATTTATTGTTTTATTGTTTTCTATATTCTCCTCTTAGCTCATGCTTCACCATCATCATGTGGTGCATCAACAGAAGACATCCACTACAATGATGGTGAAAGAGTTACCCAGCTGAAACCGTTCTCCCCGCTCTATGTAACTTTAGCCAACGTACCCCTGACTTACACGTGTAATGGGAACACATCGGTCAAAATGAACTCCGATGAAGATTCCACAAAAAACACACCAGTGACAAAGATTAACAGTACAGATCGGGACGGTGTCTTCATCCGGGTCAACTCTCGACAAGAGTATTCAGTAATGCCACGGATTCGTGCATTTCATTCCAATTCAAACAGCAGCACGACAACTGCGAGTTCTTTACTCGAAGTGCCAATAAATGACATCAAATTAAAATTCGGACCTCAAAATGATATTTCAACAAAGAAAAAGTCGGGCATAGTATCGCCTATTGGCAGTACACGTGGAGTGCCATCTGTTAATAATAGCAATGCAACGAGTAATGGACTCGTTAGACAGACAAAAACACAACCAGGCAGTTGTGACAAATTTGAACTTCTTCCTAGAAGAGTTACTACTGACGAAACGTTTGGAACGGACTCACCAATATACCTCGAGAGTGAACTTGTTACCCCAGGATACAGAAAATATCACTCAAAAGACGATGCCATCGGCGCGTGTATGCATTCTACTGAACAGACTTTCTGTATTTCAGGGCAATATGTGTGATAAAACGGCATGCAGTGTATGATGTGCTCCGGTCAATATGATTGATATCGCATACAGTTCAGGGCAATATGTTAAATATTAGACTCCCGTTCAGGGCGATACACATGATACCCATACATGTATACGTGTACATCAGATGTATTTCAGGGTAATATGATTAATATTACACTTACAATCTGAATTCCAAGACAACGTCCCATTTGTTAGGCCTATGTATTTCAGGGCAATATGTATGATATTGCACATACAATGTATTCTGTTCTTAGGGCAGTGAGCTGATGGCTGACATTGGAGTGTACGTAGAAGTTTGAAGTATAGTTATGACTAGATGCTATGCAGTGATTTACATATATATGTAATCAGTCGATTAGTGATGTCCCACCAAATGTTAAAGGAGTCGTCTGGATTTGACATTTAGCATAACTGGGGAATAGCTAGATTTAGACCGATATATTGTCACGCTTGTGAACTTCGATTCACACTAAACATACGTTGGCGGGAATGTTCAGTTAGCTACACGCTACATCAAGTTACCCCCATACTGTATCACACATACAAGCACACATGGAATTGCTCAACAAACACAGATTTATGGTTCGCCAATTACCACTCCAAACCAGAATGGTCTCTTTTCTCCTTCTGGCCTTGTATTGTCCAAGGTTAACGTTATGAAAATATCTATATTGCAGCCACAGGGTTTGCTATTAAACAGTGATGTCATAATATCTTCTATCTGATTGGATGACGGATGAAAGGATGACGTCATCGGTAATAATTAACTTATTATAAATGATATCGCCAGCGAAATTCTAACTTATCGTAAACTAAGACCACGTGTTCTCATAAATCTACTCTTTGACACTGTACACTGAACTGATCACAATATGTCAAAACCTATATTTTTGTCGTCATTCAACCGACAAGAGCCAGGGTTAAAATTATGTCTAGTTACTCAATTTTAGAAGTAATATATTTTAGACAAAGGGACGACATTTGCCGAAATAATAGATATCCCAATATTGGACCATGACAATAGTTCATACCTTTCTCATGCCAACAGAAACATCTCACCACGTGAAACTGTTATCACGTAAAACAACAGCGAGTCCAATAGGACATACATATGGCTGACGTAGATGTTTGGTTTCCATGACGACAATCACCCGTCACCCGTTCAAATCTAGTCTTGGTTCCATAAGCATATTTTTTCTCTTCAGATTTAGCAGGAAAGTATGCAAAACGTCTGCGAGTTTTATGACAGTAAATAAATAATAAATAAACAGATTGGTACAGACAAACAATTTAACACCATGGATGTATACATCCATGCATGCACACACACACACACACACACACACACACACACACACACACACGCACACACACACACACACGCACACACGCACGCACGCACACACACGCATGCACACGCACACACATTAAAACTAGATGTTCTCAACAAAACTCGACTCAAAGGGTTCCAAATTTTGTGACAAGCCTTTGCCCTGTTAACAACGCATCGTCAGGTCAGTAAGTGAGAGAACCGCCTAATTATGTAATGGAAATCTAGGGTGTGAAAAGCTCAGTACAAAAGAAAGGCGTGAAAAAGGGTAGAAGTGTGAACAGGGAAATTAAAAGTTAAAGTCGTTAGACAGCTAGTCGTGTTTCACTATTGAGTCCAGGCGTACATTTACCATTCTGAAGCTCTTTCTATTAAACACAAAAGTGGGACTATAACCATGCAAGGTACGTGTGAGTGGTTAATTAGCGTCCACTGTGACGAGGAGTTCAATTTTAAAATTTTGGCCTGTGTTTGATGTAAGAGAGAGAATGCTACATTTGACCTGATGAATATCGATGTGCACGCAAAGTTGATAAGCGTAAGGGCTTGCAATGATACGATAATGGGTCAATCATGTAATTTAGTGATATATGACAACGAACCAATGATTATTAGCAAGACATGTTATGAAATAAGCTCAGTTATATGTCACTATTGCATTCTTTTTAAAATGTTATGTCTGAAAACCTCACTTTGGTTTTGGATAATTTACACTATGATGTCAGGCAATGAGGTTATAAGTGATGACGTATCCCGTGCGCTGGTTCACACCATACGGATACAATGCTCACGTCACCACTTCTTGTGTATATTACACTGCATATTCTACCCATACTTAATTAGCTCATTTATATATTCAATTACTTTTGGGATATCAAATCTCACAAAAACTTAATTTGATGAGACTCGCTATGAGTTTAACAGATTGTGAATCAGCGACAATACAAAATACTCGAAATGGCATAGTATATCTGTGGTTTCTGGTTCTTGTGGTTGAAATAATAATGAAAAAAAAAATGAGGTTCGCCATCATACTTTCCGACAGTGTTATTTTCCCATAGAGTTAACACAGTATCCGGCGGCCATATTGGATACCAAAAAATTGGTTAATCTGATATAATTTTGATCTCAATTTCAAAAATATGCCTGGTGACCCCTGATGTTTTGTCTTTTGAGTTTTAAATTGCATATTCTTGGACAAAGTAATAGCAATAGTTAACAAAGAATTAAGATTTCCCTTACAGAGGCACGTGTTACCTTAAAAGGTGACATTTAAGGCAAATACTAAAGATGACTGTATACCCTTATATAAAATCAACTTAACTATTGACAGTAAATGCTTTGAGTCACGTCACGTGTTACCATGTATCGTTTGACCCCGGGGGTGTCACCATTTTTAACTTAATTCAATATAATAATATTAGCTGTTAGCTATTATGAATACCTCAAGGATTCGATATTTAATTCCCTAATGGAATTCCTCTTTATGTGCACGTATAAAGAGAAAGCGAGTGCCTAGGTAGAGAATATCAAACCTTATTTACATGTACATAAATATCACTTTATTTTAATCTTGGGAATTTTTTGATACTTGATGTAAATGTATTGACAATACGTGTTTAATTACTATTGACATTCTGTGTCGATATTAAATTTACTGTAGATACTCAACATTTATGTAAATGATTGATGCAAATAACAGCTTTGGCTCTTAATTGTGTAACATTTTGATTATATGACATAGAACAAAATTGCTGTATTTTGCATCGTTACATAATTGTTTTGAAGATTTATCTAAATATTTGATTATAGACGTGATCATACATTCGGTCTGTGACACCATTAGACTGTAAGCCTATGTCGGGTCGTCTCGCCCCGCCCTCACCGGTCTGCGCTGAACAGGGGTAGGGGTTGACCGATGTGTGAGGGCGCCCCGTCACGACGTGCCTTACAGATTAGGACCGTGACACCGTGACTAGTTCAGTGGTCAAGAATTGTGATTACGAAAATGACCATATTGTACTGGTACTCTTATTCAGGTCAACTAATTTTAAGAAAAGTATTGAATTTTTAATTGTTTATTCATTGTACCCTTAAGCTTTCTTTTGCAATTTTTCAAGTACCAATTGTATATTTGAAATGCTACCTTTTACAATCCATTTTGATACCACCCCTAGAGTGATGAATGGTCAAAAAGAAACAAAGTCAATGTATTAAAGGCCTGGGTTTCAATCCTAGGTATTCATATTAGTGTTAACTAATCAATGAAAAGAAAAATTCTGATTTAATATTATACGATTATTTAATTGCTCTTTGTCAACTTTTTCAATAGCGTTGCCAGACAACTGTTTTCCATGCTTAAATTCCATACCTTAACCGAACTAAGCCATCAAGGGACTAAACGGTAATTTTTTTTTGTTATTTCCGTTAATTTACGATGTTTGAAAAATAGTCAAACTTTCATCAAGAAACTGTCGAATATTTATTGGCTGAATTACTTATCTACGAGTTGTAGATGGCGCAGTACACCCTTGCTTTATGTCCATGTGTAAACAGCCGGGGACGAAATGCCCGTTTGGTGACAAATTGTGAGAATGCGGCTTATTAGGTACTCACTGGTTTACATCAATCTGATTAAAATCTGATGTGTTGAAAGCGGCTAGATGCCTTTATTTACCTCTATTTCCATCGTTTTTGGACATTTGTTTTGTTCCGAGTGATCACTGCCTTCCTCTGGGAACAAAACAAACGACACAAAATAATGGACATATAGAGGTAAACAGCCACATTTACCACATCAGATTTTAATCAGATTGTGCTTCAGCAAGTAGATCAAAACCACAAACCACTAAGAACTCTTAGCTTATAATTGCCTTGTTTTTTACAGACTTGCGAAAAAAATACAATTTATTTAATTAGGATCCTGTAATTTTGTTGAAAAAACTAAGTGTAAATGTGAACGATTACACTGCATTTATTTTTACATATGAATATTTTATATGAAAGCGGGTCGACGACACTGAGGATTGTCGTTGATGGCGCTGCTGTATCGTCTGAGGAGAGTACTAAACATGTGGAGAGTAGACCCACATACCTACTGCCATATCCTTACATTGTAATTTCAGACATGAACAAATCGTACTCCTTTGTTTCCTGTACGATGCTCTACTTACAAATTTACCTCGTTGTTCGTATTTTATATCCTTTCCTAGAAAACATATTTATAGAGGCAAACTGTTATATACTCAAGTTTGATGTTAGTACAAAGTTTATACATTATACTGGTCTTTACCAATTTTATAGGCATGCGCAGTATCTGAATTTTTACAAGCTTTCCAACAGTTGTCTAAAGATATATATCTCTTTGGAAAGCTGGTAATTTACTCTCATCATACATCATGATAAAACTCTATAAAGGAGAACTGGGTTTGAAATCCTTTGACTTTTAACCTTTTACAGTTATGTACTACTTCCCATTTCAATGCACAGAATGTGTACAAGTGACAAACAAACACACCCAGAAACACATGGTACATGCATATGGACATACATACACACACACATACACACATACATGTATCCACACACACACACACTACTTACATATAGGCTACCTCCTATGTGAATTACTGTATTAAATCATCATTTACTCTGACTTTTTAACTTGACTTTGCTAGCCAAGTTTTAAAGTTATTTGCATTTTGGAATCTACAGTTCTTAAAGACTCATTGATTTCTCAGAACTTTATCACCATCACAACCATTTTTTTCAGAGAAAGTTTTAAAGAGTTTGAAAATGAACATCAGATGGGTATCTATGAACAAACACTTTCAAGATAGTTAGTAGATTAAAGTGAACCAGACTGAGGAATCAAATCTTTGGGATGGAAACAAGTCCAAATATAGCTATACCAGTTGACCAGTAGTAATCCACAAATCAATCATTTTTTTGAAATATGACCTTAATCTACACTTTCTGTTGTATGTGGAGTGGCACTGACCTTAATGGTTAGATTTCAACTTACAGCCTTTCAATACATTGCTGTATGCACAAATAACAATACCAGCAAAATTACTAAAATATATCTTTTTTACATATTGTCCCAATTATCACTAGGATGGCTTGCACATGTGATAAATGAGTTATCCGTGGTATTGATCTTCTATGGAAAAGCATATGACACTGGTAATCCAGCCTTCGATTTACTAAGATAGACGCAAACTAAATCTACTGTTCTTCGATGTGGTAGTGATAGCAGTTCCTCTGTTGTGCAGTTCTAATCTCCCTGTGATCAAGATAGTGTAAACATTGGAAGTCCCAAAACAGCACTGCAAGTTCATGGAACTCTAAATAAACTAGTTTTCAGAGACACCTCCTTACCGAGACTATAAATAAATCAATGTCCATTCAATAGCTTATCATTGTTGTATTTACAGGTTGCAACAATAGTTTTAGTTTGTGTCTATCTTAGAAAACTGAAGATTAAATTAATAGGATAATGATATATAACCCATAAAATCCATTCTAAAATCCAAATTTGTTGAAACATATGTATTTCCATGATAAATATAGTGTGACAGTGCTGTATTACAGTACAGACGATGTTGCCATGGTGTTTCACTTTTATAACATGACATTTTTAACACCCACTCAAACAACTTCAAATGCAAAAGAAACAATTATATAGGTGCCCATGCACAGTGTGGATGTAGAAGTAGTCAAGTTGAAATGTTCATTATCAGTTGGAAAGTAAAACAAATCAAGTCATTAAAATCAAGTCCAAGCGTACTGGTGGCCTGTTTCTACTGTATTGTGAAGGAGTAGCCATAATTATCACTTTTCAATGTGACTGGGTATAGGATCCTACTGTGTGTGTGGTACCTCTGTTATTGCTAGTGTGGGGTTGAAATGCGTCTACCTTAAATGTAATGTCCAATGACTGAAACACCATAAAGGTAACATCATTTCTCCTGTAATGTCCAATGACTGAAACACCAAGGTAACATCATTTCTCCTGTAATGGCCGATGACTGAAACACCAAGGTAACATTATTTCTCCTGTAATGTCCAATGACTGAAACACCAAGATAACATAATTTCTCCTGTAATGTCCAATGACTGAAACACCAAGGTAACATAATTTCTCCTGTAATGTCCAATGACTGAAACACCAAGATAACATCATTTCTCCTGTAATGTCCAATGACTGAAGCACCATAAAGGTAACATCATTTCTCCTGTAATGTCCAATGACTGAAACACCAAGGTAACATCATTTCTCCTGTAATGTCCAATGACTGAAACACCAAGGTAACATTATTTCTCCTGTCATTAATACTGCAACAACTGATGTTATTCATTACTTGGTTTGACAAGGAACACACAAAAATAATTATAACCATTCACTTTAAAATTAAATATTTCCACTTTTGTTGATGTTTTTTCTATATTTATTGATACAAGTACAAATGTACATCATTGTTTGAAATCAATAAAATATCTTTTTGATTCTTCAATTCTCCTTGTCTTTGAAGTTGATGTGGTCATTTTATTCTGATGTCTAGTAGGGGGGTTTATACATAAGTTACAGTGGCACAGCCGGGAACTCAGACTCTACTAAGCTAAAGTCAGTGAACATATACATTAATGAACATACCAGAGTTTATGATAGATGTAGTTGAGTATGCACAAACAATGCAGGTACTGACGGTGGAACGCGAGATATAACAGAGAACCACTAGCTATATTTGCAAAATGAAACAAAGTAATTTCCACATATCATCAAGTTACAGACTGTGCCCCATTAATATCAACAGCTTGTACATGTATTTTCTCTCCATACATGTCATATGCAGGTAATCATATACACATCTACAGATGGAATTTCCTTCGACTTGTGTCCATTTCATGACGCTGAAACAAACAACAAAACAAAAATCAATCTATGTTCCTATAAGTAGCGCTGTCTTTACTTCATATTTCCCATGACTTGTGTTCATTTCATAACACTGAAGAAAGCAATGAAACTTAAATCAATCCAAGTACAAACATGTATAAGTAACATCTTTGAATACCTTTGCTAATTCTATAGCATTTTTTCTTCAGGGTAGTAAGTAGGTAAAATATATCTAAGTTTTCCAATTGCAATTTACTTATTGCATAAAGCAATGCCAGTTTACGAGATCACACTTTTTCTGTTACCATGGTTGCCCGTAACAAAAACACTAAATCTAATAACATTATAAGAACGATGTGAAAGCAGTTAATACGAATTTGTATTACAATGGCATATCACCAAGAAAGCAATATTATGTGCAAAATTAATCAGATCTCACATAACTGTTAAAAACACTTTCCACTTGAAAACAGTAGTACAGACATTTCAGCTGTTTTTATACTAAATTACTAAACATAAATCAATTAACTACTACTCTTACCTTGTGTACCCATTCATATTCACCAAATTTGGAATCAAATGTTCCTTTCTGAAGAGATCGTAATTTTAAAGTAAACCTCGGACCAATTTCCTGTAAACCAACTCTCTTCTCATTACGGAAAATATACCTATAAATAGAATGTAATCATTCTCCTGTTATATCATACACAGTAAAGCCAAATAATCTATGGTTATGGTTACATAAAACTTTATTGATATTTTCATTTTTGATGTGTAAATCAGTTGATAAAAATATCTATAAAGTATTAGTATGTCTCTCGGGACAAAGATGGAGACACTGTGAGAAATTATGAATATTTTCCTTATTTGGAATAGAATTATCAAATATAATAGAAACTGAATGTGAAATAAGCAATATAATTTATAAACAGGAAACAATTGATACTGTTCAAGAAGCTGCCCTATTGACTTGGATACAAGATACATTCTTATTTCATAAATCAGAAAAACCTTTATAAATTTTGTCAAATATTATCATTAAAAGAAAAAATTAAGCAATTGTCCAAATAGTTACTGTATACCTGTAACATAAGTGATTACAGCAGAAGAAAGAAAGCTGTGCTGAAGCAAAAGTCACAATGGATACAATTATTGCTTGTGTTGTGTCTGTCTCTTGCAAAGGGTGATTTACATAAATTGTATTCCAATTGTTGCATGTGTCTTGTCTCTTGCAGAGGGTGATTTATATACATTGTAATGCAATTGTTGTATGTGTCTGTCTCTTGTAGAGTGGATTTATATACATTGTAATACAATTGTTGCATGTGTCTGTCTCTTGCAGAGGGTGATTTATATACATTGTAATACAATTGTTGTATGTGTCTGTCTCTTGTAGAGGGTGATTTATATACATTGTAATACAATTGTTGCATGTGTCTGTCTCTTGCAGAGGGTGATTTATATACATTGTAATACAATTGTTGCAAGTGTCTGTCTCTTGCTGAGGGTGATCTATGTACACTGTAATACAATGACTGTTACCTGCATGAAAAATGTCTAAAAGTACAGACAAGTTTGGAAAACAAAGTTATGTGTTTGACCTTCTGAACAGAAGATGCCAATACATGTACCCATTCCACTGTCTTTCATGTTTTTAAGTTCTGAATGTGTAGCTAAATACAACTCTAGCCCAAGTCATTACATGTAAGCCTGCACGATCATGCTCCTAGGTCTTGTGCTTGTACACATTCTAACGTGTATCTAAACCTCTGTAATGTAAAATAAATCTTACCTGTGTCGTCTAAAGAAGATGTAATCTCTCTGATTATGAAATGTAACCACTTGTCTTCCTTTGAATTCTGGATTATGTGGAAATAAAGATGCCAACAAACGTCCTACACTATGACCCAATCTGGTGTTAAAGTTATTTAGAATTAGTTCTGGTTGGTGTTCTGTGCTGGTACTGCAACGCTACGATGAAAACATAAATGTCATCAGTTAGTGAGGGCGACATTATAAATACCTGTGTATCATAACCATAATTTGTGAATCTGCTATATAACGTAGTGAATGGAGTCATGATGGTTGAATAGTTAAAGAGTATCTGGCTTGTAATCCGTACATTGGTGTTTAGAGTCATGATGGTTGAAAGGTTAAGAGTGGCTGGCTTGTCATCTGTACATTGCTGGTTGTAGAGTCATGATGGTTGAATGTTTGGAGTGACACATCAAATATCGACTAGTGAAAAGAGCACACTGCTGCCAAAACCTTTTATTTTTAAAATTTCACACACTACTTCCATTGATGTGTACAAATAGCTATTCTTTCTCTTTCTAGTTTCATTCTATGGTAATACTCACCCTGATTTCTCTGGCTAATTTGACAGTACTCATTTTAAAGTGAAGGGTTGGACCATCAGGTAAATGGCAAATCAGTAATCCATCTGTACATGAGTTAAGGAAGTGTAGACTACACTACAGGTAGATTAGTATTGTGTTGATTCTCCATGATCTAATACATAAACAAGTCAATATAATGGACATATCCAAATGCATTATTATGATTCATAAATCATATCTATGGTACATAAAAATTACATATTTTGAAGACTGCTTTCATTAAAACAATACAGGATTCAAAAACACTTCTCTAAGATGTCCCTGTATCTGGACAATATTAGTTATGACTCAGGATACATTTGTGTTTACAGACACTGACCTCTTCTTACGCCTACAAGAAGTGCAAGTCAGGAGGGTTGTTTGTACCATGTGACTGGTGTTTTGTATAGTTTACATAGACATGAATTCTGGCTGACACCTAGCAGAAGTAGGAAACTTTTTTTATACCTGTGTGAACAGCACTCAAGTATATAGTGTGAACAGGGCTAAAGTATAGTGTGAACAGGGCTAAAGTATAGTGTGAACAGGGCTAAAGTATAGTGTGAACAGGGCTAAAGTACTAGTATACACTATCAACAAACCTATACTGACACCTATGGAACTCTGAACTAGATCATAGATGGTTTGTGTCTTGTATAAACAGAACAGTGAACTGACATTCATATCTTGTGATAATTATACAAGGATACTTGGTTTCTTCCGGTCTTCATTTATAACAACCAAGTCTGTAAAATCACGTCCAATTGCCTGTGGTATCACTTTCTTCAAAGCCAACCCTCTTCTGTAGTAGACTTCTGAGTTTGGTATACTATCAGATAACTCCTTACATAGCCTGGTTGTTCTCTGAAAACAAAAGAAAAAAACCAACTAAGTAAAATAGTGACATAAAGCAAGGTCCTTGGCATTATCCCAACCATTAGACTATGTCTTCATCTGTCAAATTTTGAACAAAGCTAGTTGACACAGATTTGATTACAGTGTAACCATTGTCACCCAGTTTGATGCTGACTGAACAGCCTTAGGATGTTTATGATAAGAATACAACTTGTCATTTGCTGACTGGAATCTACAAATCAATTCAGTCTGACTAGTTACACAAAGGGGATTCACACACTTGGATGTCCACAGCTGTTATTTGTTAAATGCTGAATTGATTATCAGCATGGTTGGATTCAGCTAATGATTTTTCAATACTGTGTACATTGGCAACTTGTAGAAGTTTGACCTGTGGATGTGATTTTCATAAAATTATAGAACCCCAACATATTTTATTATATAAAGGGGTTAAAGCCGGGGTAAAATCAGGTAAAAAATGTATAGATTTCTATGCCTTGATTTGAACTATAATTTTGTTAAGGAAACCATAATAACATATAGGTAAATCTGGTAAACTTTGTATGGATTTTACGATATCTTGCATCATACATTGTAATTTGGGTGGTGAATCCCAAAATACCTGACCAACTACTAAGGTAGATTTTACCTACTATTAAATCCTTGCAAAAAGTAAATGAAAGTGAGGCATCTATACTGTTGTAACATTGTTGTTGATAAGTACATCTAATATGTCAAAATAAAACAAATAAATGTTGTCTGACTTTAGTTCAACTTACTGATTTAGGTCTATCTGATGTGGTTATTAATATTTTGGGTGTTGTCTCTCTGTTGAAATACGTTGCCATTTCATCAGTAGCTTCATCATACAATACCTACAATGTAACAAACAACAGCACATTACAGGTCATTTCTAAATAAATATAATCAAATACATGTACGTCACTGGAGAAAAGATGTCATAGATGTCACTGTCAAAGCCAACATCTGGCATCTAATTTTCATGGTGAACATGTAGTTTCAATAATGTAGAATTGGTAGTGTATTGTCATGATACAGCACTTGAAAAGTTCAGAATTGGTGACAGATACACACACTTTCATGACATAGAACTCTAAAACTGATGACATAAACACTTGCTGTCATGACATGCTTCCAGAACTGATAAACTAAACATGTTTATTATTACCATAGGCCTATACATGTAGAACTGATCACAAACACATATTGTTATGACATACAACTCAGTTACTGATGACATGTGTTGTCATGACATAGAACAACAAAAATGATGATGTAAATACATAGATACATTGTACATGTTGTCATGACATACAGCTCCAGTATAGATGACATATACACATATTATACTGCACATAACTCAAGTACTGATGACATAACCACACGTTGTCATGACACAAAACTCCAGAAATGATGACATATACACATATTGTCATGACACACAACTCCAGAACTGATGACATCAGTCACATCACTGATAACATACCTCTTCATCTTGTGGATCTACCATAGTCTCATCATACACTCTGGTATTTTCAATTGTTCTGGGTATTCTCTTAGCAGGTCCCTAAAAAAAAAGTGAAAAGAGGTCATTTCATTAAATAAACCAACTACTCAGTATTGGTGGGAATAATTTATTAATAATGTACAAATCAAGTTAGAATAATATCTCATTCTGAAACCAATTCAAAAAAGAATATACATATTATATATGTTTGTACTTACATTTTCGGAATTTTCCTCTTTCTTGCGTTTCTTTTGTCGTTCACGTTTTTCCTATTAAAAGTTTTAACATTTATTATAAGAATACAAAAATGATGTATAAATTATAATATATGTTTAGGTACACAGTTCAATAATCACAATTATATTTATACAAGCTATAGCACATACCATGAGATTTGTAACATGTTTAGTTATAAGAACTTGATGTTTATCAATACAGTAAAAAAAATCAAGTCATCTTTGTCATCGATGACTATATTTGAACCCTCAGTAGTACCAGATTGATTCATATGATATAAAAATTGTGTTACTACATAGATTTCAAACGAAAGAATCAGATGTACAACATGTAGTTTATCTCTATTTTATTGTGTGTGTGTGTGTGTGGGGGGGGGGGGGTCGTGTTATTGAATGTCATAGTCCAACACATCGAACCTATCAGAGTAGAACAACAGCAATTAAATAAAATAAACATGACTTTGTAATTTGATTATGATGTACAATGTATTGTGCAATTTTAAAGCCCAGCCCGGGCTATGCTTGTAACGTTATTACACACGCGACATGGCCAGTCCCCAACCCACACTCTGAAATGAAAATGCGATAGAACTATTCATTAATACCTTGTGTTTCTTCCGTTTCAGCTTCACATACTCTTCTCTTCTCCTGTCCTTATTTTTGATTCGAGATATATTTGGTAGGGGTATTTCTACGGAAAGTTTCGACTTATCGGCTGATCGCTTCTCCACATGGTGGTCCGCCATTTTGAAATAGACACTTTAACTACCTAAGGATTAGTTGGCAGAGCAGAGACCCTCTAAGTTCAGATTATTTGCCTTCACGTTTTTATAAGGTCGCGATCTTACTCCGACCATTGGTGGCGCTCTACAAAGTGGTAAAATTATTCCGGTGTGATTTCTTGGGTCTCGCAACATCATAATTATTGGTGTATTTCTTTTATATGGGCCTTGAGCCTGATCCAAACAATAAATAAAATAAAAATAATCAAAAGAAAAGAACAGACAAGCTATTATTTCAATGAATATGCAGGTGTATAAGACGAAAAGCAGTACTTTACAAAAAAACCCCACTTTTCATTTGTCAATACTTCGCGACCTACAGTACTATAATTTTAATGCACTTATATATCAATATCTGTTCAGCTCTGACAGCTCTAACCATAACAGCGATGCTTCAAAAACATATCTTGTGTCTTAGCTCGTCTGTATTAATAAGGTTTTTACTTTTTATTTTATCAAAATGAGGTTTCCGGTTAAACTACATTACACTTTAATTGTCATTTTTATTTTATTTTACCACATATTTATGAATTATTTTTGAGATCATCTCTTATTGATGTTGCAAAAAGGTGATGCGCAGTCACACTTGCTTGGTCACTTTTCGCTATAAATTCTTTTGTCAGCAATACAGGAATTTGAAAATAAGCGTCCCTTCACCCAACCCAAGGTATATGTGACCATTACACTGGTACTTTGCTTAAATAGAGAAGATGTAGCAGTATACACTTTGCAATGACTAACATTTATTTCTTTTGTAATTTCTCCTGGTTTGGTCCTACACATGGAGTAAAACAACTGCTATTGGCAATGTGCACAACTGAAATCCAATGTCTGACACACACACACACACACACACACACGCAGTAAGAGAAACAAACTTAAAAAAACCCTACAGGATAATGGAACAACCCATGGACTTTAGCCAAGTGACTATGTAACATGATTATAAAATGATACCTCATTGACTTCCATTCTAAAAGACAACCTATTTTAACAGAAAATCATTCTTTTGAACGTAACTTGAAAACTACTGATCAAGATCACTTTCATTGCAACAATTTTTTCATCTACACATCATAAGCAATGTCCCTCCCAAATTTGAAATCAATCGATCCAGTTGTTTCTCACTCTCAGTTGTTCTCTCTCTCTCACACACACACATCCACACATACATACATACATAAGTACACACACACACCTGCACATACATACATACATACATACATATCTTGATGCCTATAGCACGCTGAACCTCAGTTCAGTTGTGCTACAAACCACTGAAGGACGGTCAACCAATTAACACTATCCCATCATCTTATATTCCCACTTTAAAATCAGACTGCTAAGTATCCATGGCTTACATGTAGTATCCTGCACATAAAACCAAGACAGTTGCTTCCTTCTGGTAAACTGAATTTTTATTCCACTATCAACATTCTGTGCAAAGACTGAAGGCTGAATATACACTTCAGTTGTGACACGGTTATACATAGAACATAAAAACAAATTTTTTTTTTTCAAAGTCTCTCTTCTAGATGACTAGCATATATAAAATGTTACGTCAAAAGATTATAATACAAGAATGATATTGTAGTTACTTATAGTTACGTTTACACAAATAGTATGAAGTGAATTGATCTATTCTATAGTCTAAAAGTCATCCGTGGTTTCAATTCTCTTTGATCTGTCTAGTCAAACAGACTGTAATGACATCATCGGTCCGGGCTTATTGGCCTGAAAGGAAAATTAGACCGCACCCACAACGGCTGATCTATCAGTCTATCTAGTCAAATAGATGTATGTAGAACAACATTCTGTGCTAAAGTTTAAATTTTAAATTACCACAAACAACTGTATTTAATGCAATTGGAGCCCGAAGACGATATCACATCTACATGTGACTCACATTCAAATTTGAAGGTGGTGGTACGATGTACACATAATTTGTATATCAGAATCGTGTTTTTCTTGAATGAATTACGCAATTACAAGTACCTGTCAATGTGTGATGGATTACTATTGACATGACTTTTGTCAGCATGTGGTTAAGCTAGATATTCACTCTGATTAGATCAATTTGATGAGACGTGCACGAGAGATAAAATAGAATCGAAACCACGGATAACTTCTTGAGTACATATTCCAACACAATATTTTATTAGCCTAGGTTCTTGATTAAAAATTTCATTACACCTATCAATGCTGATGAACCCATGATGACTACAATGATGGTCCTATGTTTCAAAATTACATTCAAAATGTATATCTACATATTCGCACACAAAAAAATTCAAGGAATACAAAACAGGGCTCATAGAAACTTGGTTATGAAAAACAAAAATATGGCCACTGAAGCACAACTGACAGCATTTTAATAATATGATTATTTCATAACAATTTTTAATATGAAAGTAAATCGATTATTGATATGTTACTGGAATGGGCATCTTCCATTTCCAGGTCAAAGAAAATGAATCATATACAGACACAACTTTTAAACCCACTAAGTGATCTGATGTGATATCTATTCTTATTGCCTTGCCTTATTCGGGCACTAGTCGACATCATATTACCCCTGGTGGTGTTATGTAGAAACTTTTTCCTTTAGCTTTCAACCTCTGGGAATTAGTTGCTGCATAACCACCCTCGGGGTACTGGATGTCTACTCGTGCCCTCATAGCCAGGCAATAAGTTTATAATAATCTTTCATTTCTGAATATATGCCTTCTCTACTTTCATTTATTGAACATTTGATACAGAGCAGGGTGACTCATCCTCTTTTTCTTGCGTCTCATGACGCAAAGTATGAGGTCACACAAAGACTGACTGCATAGCGCCACACCTTTTTGGACTTATTTCACAAATCTTTCACAGAATATGTTGTTATGGCAATAATACATCCAACAAATTGTTCCATAAATACATTCATCCATCCATCCATACACACAGACATATGGAGCGTGATCCCTACGTGTATATCTTTACCAAGTTTGTCAGCTGTAGTCAATATAGAATCATGACAACAGGTAATTACCTGTTTCTAAAAAAATATTACAAACAGAATGACACAATATCTACACAAGATGTTACATTATGGAAACATTTTCCAGCAAGACTTACTCTGCAACACATTGAGTAACTTTTATGCATATCAAACGGTATAATAATCTATTTCATTACAACTAAACGCATGGTTTCCTCTCTCTGGAATCATATTTTGTATAGTTCAGTCGAAGGATGAATGTCAAATACATGTATGTGTTAAAAGGTCATACATAGGTTACTTTCATAGAAAATGCACTTGTCAGTGCACGTTTCAAGTGGCTTTGCATCTAGTCTGTTAGGTAAGCCATGACAGGGCGCCCTCACACATCAGTCAACCTCTAAGTTTGATAGAGCAGGCCGGTGAGGGCGGTACGACATTACATATTTTACACTTTACTGACAATCTACTTTGTATCATGCCATAAAAATGTTCATTTTAACCTTCTAAACTGACACTGGTACTTCAATTTAAACTTTTACTGTAAGTGTAACACTATTTCTAACACGGACACATTTCAAAATCATATATTTACAACAGACATGCTGATAAAGTTATGTATTTATTACAAGTTTTAGATAACATATCACAAGATGTTTACTATCTAACTAACTAACTAACTACAGTTCAGATTCTAATCGGCAGTTACGACATACCCCAGTAATAACAAGTGTTTTTTCCCCCTTTCTGTACACAGAGAACCAATATCAAGTCTCTTTATTTTGAATTCTATTCAATGTATACATACTAGTATACATTTCATTAGCTCATACACAAGTGAAAAATAAGGCCAACCTTATTAGTTTTTATGTTTCTCATCACATTTTTGGCGAGAAGTGACTTTATTTTTATTGTTAATTTTTGCAATTAATCTTTTCATTATTCACATTTTATGCACACAAAGAGTGACAAGAAGATCAACAGTTTGCACTCGCAAGTTCTTACTTATCAAATTATGCTGACGTGTGTATTGGTTTGTCAATTTATGCATGCACATACGTAGACAAAATAAATTGTAATTTTTATGACAACTAACACAAAGTTTGTGGAAGTTATCGACAATTTATAAGTGATGAATTGATAATTCTACAAACATTTGATAAAAAATTCAATATCACTTCAGTGGAATGCTCCGGATGGATTAAGACAAGAAACAAATGAAAATAATAAGGTGGCCCTCATTTGCATGACAAAATAGAATTGTTGAAATCTGAATGATACAATGTTTTTGTCACAGGCGGTAAGAAGGTAGAATTTACTAAAAGTTTCCAAGTCTTTTTACGGAGATTCCCTTACAATTGTCATTACATACATAGGCAACTCTGTAAATTTTACCAAATTTTACCAAGATACTGGCCATATAGCCGTAACAAAAACACTAACAATGTAACTTCTTAGAAGACGGAGAATTCAAACTCATCATCTCCTCTGAAGATCACAAAGTAGGCAAGAATAGTAAAGAAGCACACAGTGTTACCAGCTATTGTCAGCCCAGCTGCTCCCCACATGATCTACAAAAGAGATAGCAAATCAGCGATTAGTCTAGGTACGCAATCAATCAATCAATCAATCAATCAATCAATCAATCAATCAATCAATCAATCAATCAGTCAACCCAAATCATTTCTTCAGAGCCAGAATCCTTGAAACGTTGTTCTGTGCGACGGCACTGAAAGTCAATACACACGGAATGTTTCTTTGAATAATAATATATCTAGTTTTGAAAATTTTGAGACTGCAGTTGTCTTGTGTCCCGACATTGAGAATTCCAAAGTGTAAATACTACCTGCTAAAAACCTGATTCACAATCTATTAAGAGGGATCTTTTTCAACAATAGCGTATGATGTATTTAGATGTTATTCCCCAATATTTTACTTCGTTTCACTAAGGAAAATACTCATAAGGGGCTTTGTCATTACGAGTGGTTAGACAAGTAGTGACAAAACCCTTAGGTCACGAGTATGTTCCGGCTGAATTAAGAAAAATATTGGAGAATAACATAATTATACCAGTGCTAGTAATATGAAACTTAAAAGAAAACTGGGGAATGTAATGACAATTTTGAATGTTTGACCCATATTTTGAACACAGCAGAACCAGTGACAGAGACACACTTTGTTGTGACACAGACACGCGTTGTCGTGACGATGTGTGGTATAATGATAGAGAGTACTATACAGATACAATAAACCACTATTCAACCTAACAATGTAACCTAGATGTCATGCTACAGTGTTAATTTCTAAATATGCTATTGATATGATGAAAATTTTACTTCAAGTTCAATCAAAATGGTTTCCAAAAAAAGCTTTCAGACCCAAGATTGTCTTTTCCTGGTCTACAATCAGTAATGACAGAAGACATTTTCACCAGTCTCGCTGTGTTTTTTATTCTATGGAACACACAGTTTGTTTGTTTTTAGTACTTACAGCATTGGTATGAGCTAGGATCAATGGTAGACCATACGCTGACACTACAATACCAGTCGTGAGAAAGATACAGAGTTCTATCAGTGCACTGCTTGCTCCCGATGACAAGTCTGGTGAATATTTTCTGGCAATTACTGTGGGTACTGGACATAATACATAGAAAAACAACACAAACATAGGCCACCAGTCACTGGTATAAAGAAAGAAAGAAAGAAAGCGTTATTATTATTTTTGGTGAATTCACTCAAGTTTGCATATTGCATACATAGGCTGTTTGACTTATTTCTTACTCAACTGTGTCATTTGAATAAAACACTCAATAAATTTTCAAAATCTAAAACAGGCTTATATTGGTTTTGGGGTGACCAGTGGCAAACCACTGTCACTGCATGAAAGGGTGGCATTTCTGGTTCCGTGTACATAAGTCATACAACAGAATTGCCGAAAATTCAGAAATGCCACATTTCCGTTGTGTGACCCGTCAGGTACAAGAAAGCGGAAACACCACTTTTCATGCAGTGTAATTTCTATGGTTTCTTCAAAATAGTATGTATATAAACAGAAAGCTGTCAATTTATCAAGATTGTCCTATTCTGTTACCAAGGATCTAAACAGCAGAACCAAAGTACTAAGATGCTTACCAAAAAAGTGTATTAAAACATATATAAAATATAGCATTCAAATTTAAACATATTCACCATCACAGTTATTTCACATTCAAATTTGTGATAATGATAATTTGCATTGAACAATTCACTTCATATGCATATTATATATAAGTACATTGTCTTGCATAGACATGCACACCTTGTGTGTTCCATTGTGTAATCATTAACAAGTATTACTTGTATGACCCACTGTGATAAATGAGAGAGAGAGAGAGAGAGAGAGAGAGAGAGAGAGAGAGAGAGAGAGAGAGAGAGAGAGAGAGAGAAAGAGTGAGAGAAAGAGTGAGAGACAGACAGACAGCCAGACAGAGACAGACAGACAGACAGGCAGAGTGGGTGCACGTGTACAAATGTATGTGCCACTCATGAAAGAGGTGACATGACTGTTGATACTTACCCAAAGGGTTTCAGAGCACATCCTAGAACCACCAGTGTCAGCCCACATGCTAGTGCAAAGGCTAACACAATTAGACTGCAAATTGAAACAAATAGAATCAAAGATTTATTTCATATCAAGTGACAAAATTTTGACCCCTATTGACAATAACCAAATGTGGAGATGATGTGAATGACATTATAATGATTAAAACACTATACACTATTTGGCTCAACAAAGTTAATTATTATTTTGTCACTCATAGTCATACACAGAATTTACAACTTAGTACCGCCAGCTTTGTTTGTGAGAATATTCTTACATGTATTTTGCAGAAGAATACATGTACATGTACTATTATACTGAGAATTTGGATGTAAAAGTTGTTTTTTGTTATCGTCAATTCCTCTTTGTACAGGAATGTAAATGTTATGTTAATGTAAATGTTAAAATGTAAACTACATACTGATGGTATCATCTCTTTGTTATTATAATGTAGTACAGTACAAAGTACAATGTGTATTATGTCCTGTTTGATAACAATAGAAAATTGGGATGTTAAAATGTAAACTGCATACTGATGGTATCGTCTCTTTGTTATTACAATAAAGTACAGTACAATGTACAATGTGTATTATATCCTGTTTGTTGAATACAATAGTAAATTGGGATCAGCATATTATACATGCAATGGTACAATGTACATGTACCTGATACATCCATTTTGTGCATTCCCACCAATTCAAACACCTTACATTTTTGTACTTTTTCGTCTAGAACCATACACTGTGATACAGTGACTTCTGTATATAAGAACAGCTTTATACTCAGTATATGAGTCATACAGCGGTTTTCATTGACTCGTCGTTTTGATATAACCCAATAATGTTAGTAATTTCTCCTGTTATATCTGACACCAAATTTCATTACATGAATGTCTCTAACTTGGACATCTAAACTAATTAACATCAAATAGACATGACACTTACCCTGGTTATCAGTAGAATATGAACCAGACGTCAGCAGCACAGCGAGAAAGACAATGGGGGCAAAAAAGAGACAAAGAAAAAATGGTTTGTTAATGCATGAAAATGTGGATTCATTTTCCTACTGACATCAGTGCTCATAAAGGTCAGTTTCTAGGCTATGATATTATCAATGATTTCATATCACCAAGATGTGGGTTTACAGTAAAAGGAAGCTGAAAGATGTCCACAGTCAATACTAACAACAATATACTATAAGAAGCATTAAACAAATTATCTGGATTACCGCAAACTGCAGATGGCCTCCTGTCGGAGTCAAACATTGCAAGTGTACCAGCAGGTCTCGATAGGTGTGTCTGTATTTAGACCTAGGTGGCATATGTTACAATGAATGTCATTGAATATTCAAAATGAGCAGGATGTGATGTGAGCTCTATATGATGTTAAAATTCAAATCTGGGACAAAAGGATGTGCTAATTAGGGCCATACATTGTATTGTGGGATAGGAGGCCTTTATACAATATTCATGGTTTGTTTTCATATTCCAAAATAGTCATGTCATAACGTGTTGAAAACAGCACAAAAGAATCACACTGTTTTTCAAAAGCTGACAATAGAATTGGTTGAATATTTTTTATATTGGTTGATAATTTTCATCTGACAAGACACAACTTAACCACAAGTGACATGACAACATATACATGTAACCTGTCGGGCTGTGGGGGGTCTTAAGTTATAACACAAATATTAATAATGTCTGTAAAAGCACATCAATACAGCAAATTTACCTCTTGGTTATCAGACATTTATCAAAAATTTGAAAAACTTTGGTTGGAAAGGGTACACCTATATCGCAAATTATGAACAAAATGTCTTCATCAAAGAAAAAAATATCTGTCTCATAGTCGTTCAACTGGTGACAAGACCCTTTAGCTCACTTGTAATTCTTAGCTATGTGTAAAATCATAAGGCAAAATAAAAACAAATCTTGTTTTCGATAATTTCAATTCAGAAAACAGGATAGGTAGGTTGGAATTTTATTTTATTTGACTTCCTTTAAATTTTTTAATAAATAACTTCAACCTCCAAGCACATGTTATGATGATGTAAGACACCGACTCGTTGCTCACAATACTTCCGTGAGAGTTTGATGAGGTGTAAAAGAAGTAAATGAAGACACTTATAAGTTAAGTAGATGAACATGTTATGCAGACTCTACTAGTCTAAACAGACCTGGTTTCTCTCTAGAATATGATTTTAAAAGAAAGTTACCACGAAATGTAAACTGGCAACAGGCAATGGCATGAAGGTGTACAAGGAAATACAATGTAGAAGTAAATTGTTAAGAAATAGCGCCAATGGTGCTATAGCACAACTGTATTTGGCTGTTGGTATGGGTGTGGTCTTGTTGCCAGGTATATTTACCTATATTTTCTGAATGTTTATTTGCTTGCCTATTAATCCATGTTATTTTTATAATTTCCAACATCATTTGACTGTTGCTATGGGTGTGGTCTTGTTACTAGGCATATTTGCATACACCTTTTTGAATCTTTTTTTCACTTGGCTACCCTTCCCAGTTTGCATCTTTGCAATATAAACCATCATTTGGCTGTTGGTATGGGCATGGTGTCACTGCTAGGCATATTTACATACATTTTATTTTTACAACTTTTAAAATTGTTTAAATCTGGCAACAAAGCATCTAATCTATGTTGGTATAAAATACAGTTTACGGTCTAATTGATGAGTTATGTCATAATGTGATAATGATAGCACATACATGTACCTATCCTTGAAATTAGTGAGTACAAATTTTGTAGTGCGCCCTCATGAGGTGACATTGGTATACATCCTGCCCCCTAGCCCTTTTAACATGGTCTGATCATAACAACTGTTATTTGTCTAGGACTACAGCATATCAAATGATGTAATCTGGTATGATTTACAGTACTTATAAAAAGTCATTAAATTCCAGTGTAAACAGAAATGATGGCTGATACAGAAAAAGTCTTTAATAAAACCACTAATATAGTACACCTTATAAACAGAAGCACTTGAAGTCATAAAAAAGCTAACAATTATCATATTCCTGTGAACAGCTGATGGAGGCATACTGCCTGTATGGAAAATACCATCTCAAGGTCTTTTTTGAGTTTTCAAATCACATTTGTACCTGTGCCAGTCTTTGGGGGAGAAAAACAAGATACATTTAACACTGTGATTTTAGTTTAGCTTTGGATACCCCACTAACTGATAGGGTGAACTCTTGAAAAATGTGCAGTTTTCCAGTATATCATATTTTATGGAACCCTGATAAACATGTAAAATGACTAGTGAGCTTAGATAGACTCTACCTACTTACTTCTAATAATCATACAATTCATTTGAACTAGGAATAATGATATCCACACTGACTTTCAAATCAAACATTAAAGTTACTAGTACTAGTTAGTGTTCATCCATAAATCATATATCCATATGGATAGAATACTTCTTTAACAAAGTGAATAGTACCACTTCATAGAATTTTGCTTTAAAGTGGCCATATGGATTGGAAGAAGATTTGATGTTTATTTTGGATTTTTAATATATAAAATTTTATCATGGCTTCTTCCTTGAAAAATCAATGTGATACAACATTAACAAGGTCTGACTGTGTGTGTAACTCAATACATTGCATAAGATTAAAAAATGTGTTAATGTACGTACAATAACAAACATTTTGCACATTTTTTTAGCTTTTTGAAATGTATTGAGCTTCAAACGCAGACTTTGTCAATGTTGTATCACATTGATTTTTCAAGAAGGAAACCATGATAAAATTGGTTTAGAAATCAAAAATCAAAAATAAATATCAAATCCTCATCCATATGGCCACTTTAAAGGCCAGGGTTTTAATACTAGGTTCTTGCATTAGTGTTATCTTATCAGTAGAGAACCATCAGGATTACATAGGATTATTTTTTTATTGTGGGCAAACTGTTTCTATAGCTTTGCTAGACAACTGTTTTTCACACCTAATGTTCAATCCTTTTTCAGAGTGGGCATATTCTGGTTATCATAAAGATAAAAGATTTCATGGTTTGGCCACTGGGAGTGCTGTTTACGAGTCAAGTTGAAAGATACAAAGTTACCACCTATATTCCATGTTGTTCACACTGTAATGTTATATTAACAACTACCAATCATCAAAAGTGATTGAAATCAATGCATTTTATCTCATTCAACATTTTACATTTCAGGGCTCAAAATTAACAGTAGTCCTATACCCACAGACTACCAATTCTTGTCATGAGGCTACCATAATTTGCAGCTAGTAGTCCACTCAGGCTACCACTGATAATGTGATGAGGATGGGAGATTTATGGATATGAACATATTTTAATAACACACATATTTCCAATACAGGAAATCTGTTTTCAGTTCAGGAATATGGACTACAGGTCACAATCCTTGGGCTAACAATTTCTGAAATTAGCCCACTAGGACTACCAAAGAAAAAGGTTCATTTCCAGCCCTGCATGTATTTATTAAAGAACATCAACTCAAAAGGTACCCTCCATCAATCAAAACCAAAGTGTTTAATTAAAGACGAAGTCATGACAGCGCATTATAAAATCATTTCAAATTCAAATCATGGTGCTTTCAAAATTTGTGTATTTTATTATGTAAAACACAGTGGTTATAGCAGTCATTATGGCAGTTGTGTTTGTAAGGTTAGGAACCATGGTAACAGAAGGAGGAAAGTTACATGTTGGTATTAAAATGTAAATTTGTTTATGTGTGGCACCCCTGTGAAGTGTCTAGTGAACACAGACACTGGAACCTAAATTTGTTTATGTGTGGCACCCCTGTAAAGTGTCTAGGGAACACAGACACACACTATTTGTTTACTTAGTGCACTTCATAAAAAAACATTGTACATGAAGAATCCCATTTGTTTATTTTTTTACGAAAAGTAGTGAAAATGTTATTTAATGAGTTTTTGTCACATTCTTATTTCAATAACAATGAACAGTGTTTACTAGATAATAGAACTGTTATGTTGACAGCCATTTTTCTGAAGTAGAGCTGAGTCATGACGTGTACAGTGACAGTCACCCCTGATCCTATATTTAGATATTTGTAGTGCCAAACCCAATTTCTATTGTTGTTACACACATACATATGCCACTGTTGTATATATGGCTATGGGGAAAGACTATATATGGCTATGGGGAAAGACTTTTGTGAGGAATCCCTGATTTCAGTATTGCAACTATTTGCTGATCCTTAGTAGAACATGACATAATTCAATAAAAAATTGTCAAACGGCAGATTGGAGATACATATTCTGCACAACAAAACATTAAAAAAAATTGGTTTTCATTTAGTTTGTAGAAATGTTGCTGTTGTTATGTATTATCGTCATGGTTACACGATATTTTCTCCTCAAATGACTAATTAACATTAGACGTGCAAAGTCTGCATCTACTATCTAGCATAACAGTAGGACCAAGGAGTCAACGCGAACGGTAGCGATGATAAGAACAGTGCAGTTAAACTGTAAATAAAGAATTTATTCATTATCGTACAACTTTGGTTCGTCTGTTCACATCGACAAGGTCATATCATTAACTTTCGTTTTACTTTTAGCAGCTTACATGGAGCGTTCACGGCATATGCTAAAAGGCGGTACCATTGTTATGACAGATAAGACGTCTTTTTAAAGAATTACTCATCGCCC
Organism: Glandiceps talaboti; assembly: GCF_964340395.1. NCBI lineage: Eukaryota > Metazoa > Hemichordata > Enteropneusta > Spengelidae > Glandiceps > Glandiceps talaboti. The sequence goes on from NC_135554.1 coordinate 6,992,870, forward strand.
TCACGTATGATATTTACTTAATTATTCAAGACAGCCTCTTTGAACGTCAAATACTGCCATCGATAAAATTAGCTGATTTACTTCATAAGAATTTCTGAGAAACAAATTAACATCGATACAGAGGTCTTGTCAGTCAGATGTAAAATTATCGGAATTCATAATCTTAGAATAAATCAAGGTATAAATGGCAACAAAAGATCGCTCACTTACTTTTAATACCCGCCATCTTACATGTTGACGTCATAACCCGGAAGTTAATTTGATCCTGAGATACCAAAACATTTTTTTCTAAAAATATATAATCACGTATTTCAGGAATAAGGGCACGTTTCTCGCCGTCGAATAATTTGTAAATAGTTCTACCTAAGCCAGGCCTTGCTATTTCTTTCGAGAAAATTCGAGAAAGTTGTCGAAAAGTGACGAAGGAAGTAAAAATAGACCGGAAGTTGAATCATTACAGATTCAATTTTTTATTCATAGCTCTTTGATTCGACAATTTTATTTTGACTGATACAATGAAATAAATACAAATCGTATAATTATCAATTTTAAAATTAATTAAAAACTTACAAATATATATGTTTAAACTAATAGTTGATATATTTGTATACTGTTTCTTAATCTATTAAAACAATATATCGCATCGTGTGTCAGATAAAATTTGCTTTGGTCATTAACTTCCTATATATACGTCATCACACGTGTGAGAGCAGCCATTTTGAACTTAGAAGCCGATCAACTGCGGTTTGGTGAAGTTGTTTTCTCAAAGAAAAACTGAAAAATACCACAAAACATGGCAGAGGGAGGATCGTAAGTCTCCATTTTGATCTAGGAATAGTTACAGATATATTACAAGCATGATTTTGAATTCTGTTGTATTTTTACAGAACTTTTTTATTGGAGTTGTGACAATTTTTACCCCGTTTTGTGTTCAATTTCACTTTGTCATTGTGAGCTCCAGTTCCGTATAAACGTTTTCAAAGTTTCCAAGTCATCGTATGATATCGTCTATATGTGGGTTGACGGCCGATATTGATAGTGAGAACGTAATACTGTGTTTGTTTTTAGTGCAAATTTTGAAAACAGTTGTCACATCTTGTACGAGTGTAAACACCATATCATCACTATGAAAGCGTTGAAACATGCAAGTCAGTCGTGAAGTAGTTGAACAGCTGATTATAACGAACAATAGGCACGAATTTCAATCGACCTTACTTGTAACTTTAGAATGCTCCCAGCTTTATTTGATATTTAAAAAAAAAGAAAACCTATATAAGCCCCCATCATTGTTGTAGAGTAGAAGGGTGGTATTGAAACTAAAATCTGGAAATCCCCGTGGCAGGGTCAAAGGAGTCGGCCATTGCATGAGTGGTGCATCATAATGTGCTGCATCATCATTCAATAACAACAATATCCGGCACAAAGAGAATCTAGTTTGGAAATAACCTTATCACTTATCTTTAAAAAAAAAGGAGACCATTTTCATACTGATATTAAATGTGAATGTAAAGTGTTGTGAATTGAAGTTTGAAATCTTAGTATACATGGTAGTAATTATGGCTAGGGTATTATTCGTATCACTTAGATTTGATTGCATATGATACATAATGATACGATGTATGTTATACCATGGATGTATTAGTGAGAAGGATTCTACATAGTATGAGGAGCATTGCTCAAAGTTATTGGTAATTTTGTCATATGTTGCCATTTTTACATTATCAACAGGCTTTGTCCATTTGGTTAAAGGTCTCTAGCATAGTATGGTGTTGTTTTAAAGTTTCATTAGTATGTCAGGGTGGGGGTGGGGGGGATAAAGAACAGTGGATTGATAGTAGGTGCATATTAATGGTCAAGCTGGGGGGTTAGGGTATTGTAGAGGTTAAAGTCCCCTAACTGAAACACAATTTATATCAATGATTGTTCAGTCATAATTTAAATTTTACCAACTTCTTTACTATAATTTTGGCAAATGACCAGCTGTTCAAATTATGATAATTATCTGAATCTAGGGAGCCAAGCATAGGGGAAGACCCCATAAGATAGGTATTTTTTCTATGTGCGCAATATTAATTTTGTCAACAAATTATACAACCTCCCACAGTTATGTTATTGTAAACTACTTGTACTGCAAAGTATGTTTTATTCATATTTAATTAGCTGCTGCTTCTAATTCCATATGTTTATGTATATTATTAGAATACTCATTGAAAGGAGTTTTAGTGTTAAATAAGATTTTCCTAACTTCTGAAATCAATTAGAATAAAATCTTAAGACAACTAGAATCAGTACATAGTTAGAGAAATAAAGGAAATATAAGAATTTCACTCCTTTATTCCTAACTTCCTGTATTAACATAGCCTACCTGTAGACATGTACATGTAGGACTGACTAAGTGAAAATTCAAAAAATAAAAATGTGAGTTAAAGATAGTGGAAATAGTGTTGTAGCGTTAGTTCTAGCATCTACAGGTTATAGGCTAGTATTGACATGTGTCCCATACGTACAATTTACAATGATACATTTGTTTTCACAAGTAACAATTATTCCAATATAGAAGGGTTTGTCTTATGATTTAATAGTATGGTTCTTGAAAAATACTGCTGAAATGTAGATATAAAAATAACTAGTGTACATGAATTTGGAATTTGTATGAAAAATGAAAATTCTGTCAGATAGTTGAAAATGTACAGTCATAAGTTGTTAAAAATGATATAACTGAAGAGATGCGTATCATAATTACTATATGTAAACCACAGATTTATCGTATAAATTGTAAAATGTGTGTATTTCACAGATCTTGTACACATTCTTGTATTGTTGTGTGGAATCATAAAAAATCACAATGTGAGCCAAAGTATCAATTTTTACTCATCCTATATATCCCTTGAATTACAGTAAACAGAATCCAGATGATTTGGCAACTGCCATACTGAGACAGAAAGCCAGACCAAATCGTCTCATTGTGGAAGAAGCTGTCAATGAAGATAACTCTGTTGTGTCTATGTCACAGGTATGGAAGGATGTACAGTGATGTGTCATTGTGTTGTGAATGAGATTTTGATGTCATTTGGAAAGTAGAAGAATAGAAAGAATGTGATGTTAACCTTATTAGATTAGAATCGTTGATTACTGGAGGGTTCTGAATTGATTAGAATATGTTGTTGACCTTGATGATCAATAAGGTGTATACAACAGACAAGGTCATGACATTAGTGTTTAGGTACATGTACATGTATGCAGCCATATTGTATTGATGTATAAATCTGATCTGACTTCAAAGCAAAATTGAAAAATACTGGGCCTAGTTTAATTATTGTACACTCCAGCCCACTTTATCCCAAGCATATTGAACAGACACATGACATTTGTGTTAAGAGATAAAGCAAAATGAATTATGGTTATCCAATGTTTGATTATTATCACATGGACAGCTAGATTGAGTGACCTTTAGGTGTCTTGTTTGGTGAGAGGATATGAAGACCATCCATACATTATGGTAACAAATTGCTAAAAGTGGCTTGCTTTTAAAAATGGCAGACTTCAATAATTATCTCAAGATTTAAATATAAAGGTATTTGAAAAACTTACCCTCGTAGAGGGCATTTCTTGAGAACTAAATGAGACAAAAAAAAAATTGTGAAATATTATGTTAAAATAACCAAATTCATGATTTCCTTGACAGGCCAAGATGGACCAGTTACAACTGTTCCGTGGTGACACAGTATTGTTGAAAGGCAAGAAACGCAGAGATACAGTCTGTATTGTACTTTCAGATGATACAGTAGGAGATGACAAAATCAGAATCAATCGTGTCGTCAGAAATAACCTCAGAGTACGTTTAGGAGATATTGTCAGTGTCCAAGCTTGTCCAGATGTCAAGTACGGCAAGAGAATTCATGTCCTACCTATTGATGACACAGTAGATGGACTCACAGGGTAAGTCAGTATTCAGGCTCATTATTTAGCAGCACTGTTTGCTGTGTTCAAATTTGTCCATCGCATTCCATTATGTAGTCGGTCTTTTGCCTGTTCACTTTGTACTCTAAAGCAGTGGTTTTTATGAAGAATTGGGAACTCCAGTGACATGGGAGCGTATGGAAAATTTGGTACAGCTTACTTAGATTTTCATACCTTGCATGATAATTTTGTTTTGGCGAATGACCATAACAAATTCTTTAATGGGGCATTAGAAGATTTATTTCGTAGCAAGAGAAAGTTCACATAATTCTTAATGTATTGACTAAAAGATTATAATTGTTTATTCATAACATTGATATCTGACATTGCCATTCCGATCTTTTACAGTAACTTGTTTGAAGTCTACCTGAAACCATACTTCTTGGAAGCATACAGACCCGTACGTAAAGGAGATATTTTCTTGGTAAGAGGTGGCATGAGAGCAGTGGAATTCAAAGTGGTTGAAACTGACCCAAGTCCATATTGTATTGTTGCACCTGATACTGTCATACACTGTGAAGGAGAGCCTATCAAGAGAGAGGTAAGGAATAGACAAGTGAAAATGATTACTTCTGAAGTCATACAAGTCTGATTTTAGATTCAGCCAACCAGCATAGCCAAACACTCCACCTCATTATTTTTGTGTATGTCTTTTGTAAGAGACTGCTGTAGGATATCATGATTTATATTCACCCAATTGGACCCGTATTTTGCATTCCACTTATCGTACATTGTTTTGAAATACTGTAAAGATTATTAGCAAAGTAGTAGTTTGTCATTTCATAAGTGCACTTTCCAGTGTGATTCTACTATTTAAAAAAATGTTATTAAATTTGATGTCGTTTGTTGGTAAATTTATGTAAGCTAACTAACTGAACTGTATTTGTTAAAACTATTACAGGAAGAAGAAGAATCCTTGAATGAAGTTGGTTATGATGACATTGGTGGTGTCAGAAAACAGTTGGCACAGATCAAGGAAATGGTAGAACTTCCACTTCGTCATCCTGCACTGTTCAGAGCAATTGGTGTTAAGGTATGTCTGTGTCACTTAGTATGTATACTATTTTAGACTGTCTCTTCATTTCTATGGTATGATTACAGAGTTTTAGAATGAGGCTAGTGCATTTTGCTTCAACCTGGTTGATAAACTTGTATCACATGTTTTCCACTGATACATTTCATCATACGTGTATTCCATGAAAACCTTGGCCACCTTGTCCAAGTTCCATCACCTCATGTTCAGTATTCTTAGTTATAAGTAAGTGTTTAGTAGTTTTCTCACTACACATAGTTCATATCGTATGGGATATTATGAAGAAGGTCCAACCATTCCTAAAACGAACTGCTATATCTTATAGTTGTTTTATTTTGTTGTTGATTTTAACAGCCACCCAGAGGTATTTTGTTATATGGTCCCCCTGGTACTGGTAAAACACTCATAGCTAGAGCTGTAGCTAATGAAACTGGAGCCTTTTTCTTCCTCATCAACGGTAAGTATTGAAGCCCCTTCGTACTTGTAAGTCGGGTACACCTCTTAACCAATGAGTTTATCATTCGGAACTACTTCATCTCTAAAGCCATGAAATGTGGCTGGCATGGGCTATAGAAGATTTATTAAAGTCGCAAAACAATTTATGATCTGTCATGAAAATACACCATATACATTGTACGTACAACGTGCATTTTGATGATTATCCTACAAGGTGGAAAAAAATGGAGTTGTGTGCCCTCTATTGAATGACAACAAATGTTTTGATATAAATCAAACTGATTACAAATTACATGTTGGCTTTCTTGAGAGTCGGCTTCTGGTGGATTGCAAGATATTGCTGTCCATCATTTGCATGTTACATTGGCTCAAAGGGCTCATTGCTTCAAATGTTTTTATTCTCAGTCTATTGTTAGATGTTTGTACGTTAAATATCTCTGTAAGCAATGTCATGATGTTGTAAACTTTCATTCTGTCAGGTCCTGAGATCATGAGTAAATTGGCTGGTGAATCAGAATCTAACCTCCGTAAAGCTTTTGAGGAAGCAGAGAAGAATTCCCCAGCAATTATATTTATTGATGAATTGGATGCTATTGCACCAAAGAGAGAGAAGGTAAGCTATACCAAAACATGTAACAACATACCGGGGTGCTTTAATAATATTACAAAAAAGAGGTAACAATTTAAAAATAGAACTCGACTGAAGTACTATTGTCTCCTAATCTACTGTTTACCAGGGGATGTATGTTGTACGTAAAAACGACACGTTGGGAAAAACAAATGTGGAATTTTTGTCGGTAGGTGTATTTGAGTGTACAGAGTTTAGTCCTGTGTCATGGGTAATGTACTTACATGTATTACTGTATTGTTGTGTTTTAGACCCATGGTGAAGTTGAACGGCGAATTGTGTCACAGTTGTTGACATTGATGGATGGGCTGAAACAGAGATCTCACGTCATCGTCATGGCAGCAACAAACAGACCAAACAGCATAGATCCAGCATTGAGGCGATTTGGTGAGTGCTTTCATCATCTTTGGTTGGGCAGAGTTTGATTGTATAGTAGGGCAAAATGGAGTGTGTTCTTGCAGTGTACTGTTTCATTATATCATTTCATCATGACATTGTTTGAAAGTAGTGCATTCCACGCAACATTTTCATGGAAGTAGCACACATTGAGAAACATAACAATATTCTTTTGGTTTTGCAAAATCTCATGTTTATGTCATCTTGTTGGGAAATGGGTTTAGGACATACAAAATTACTGACATTGCTGTTAACTTGCTTCCACAGGTCGTTTTGACAGAGAAGTAGATATTGGTATTCCAGATGCTACAGGAAGACTAGAAATCCTCAGAATTCACACCAAAAACATGAAACTTGGTGATGATGTTGACCTTGAACAGGTAAGTTAGAGCTTGAATTTTAGATCGTAGTCTCTGGTGTTTTTTAGTTATGATGCATGAAATTTTTTTATTTAGAAAAGTGATATTTATTTGATTGATAATGATTGATGAGTAGTTCAGATTTTTTGTAAATTTATGTGAAATTGTAGATTGAAATTGTGGAGTTGTCGGTGGCCGAGCAGTTAGCTCGCATGCCTCTAACCTTTGCAGCCTGGGTTCAAACCCACCAGGTGTGGGCTGGGTATGATTAAATTTACCACGGTGTCAGTAAGAAGAGTGTCGTTCAGTTTGACACTACCGCAATGGTTTTCCGCGGGTACGCCGTTTTTTTCCTGCAAAGGAGCCTATAAATGGGACTAGCTCCCATTAGTTATCCTTAAAATAAATAAATAAATAAATAAATAAATAGAAAAAAATCTTTTTCAGAAAATTAATGAAATATTGTTTCAATTTGTCGACAGGTTGCAAATGAGACTCATGGACACGTTGGTGCTGATTTAGCAGCGCTGTGTTCAGAAGCAGCTTTACAACAAATCAGAGAAAAAATGGATCTGATTGATTTAGAAGATGAAACTATTGATGCTGAAGTGATGGATTCTCTTGCAGTGACAATGGATAACTTTAGGGTATGTACAATGTGGTGTTTTGAATCTAACTTTGGCAATCAACTGAAGATACATGTATGTTAGGATTCAAAGTGGATAGGCTTCGGATTAGGCAAGAACTACATGTAACCAATATGTGTGAACAGCCACTAATATGTTGATAAACTACCTGGGTCGGATTTACCAAATGCTCCTCCCAGATAAACAAACGTATTATGTTGCACATGCGCAAACCTACTTCCGTAGCGTGGGCACACAGCCTGGTTGAACCTTGGCCTTTAAGTTCAGGGCTTTGTCTATGACTTGCACAATGGCCTACAAGATTCAAAATTTGATATGGATATGTTGTTAGTTGTGGGAAATGTGAAACAAGAAATAATGTATTTTTGTTTGAGCAGTCAGTTCTGTCCTGTTTTTGAAGCAAGTGGATGTACCATTCATCATTAACACAACAAGTGACTAACATTTGAATATTATTTTGCAGTTTGCTTTGTCCAAGAGTAGTCCCAGTGCTCTGCGTGAGACTGTCGTTGAAGTACCAAATGTGACATGGGAGGATGTTGGTGGTTTGGACAATGTCAAGAGAGAATTACAAGAATTAGTACAGTACCCTGTAGAACATCCGGACAAGTTCTTAAAGTTTGGTATGACACCCAGTAGAGGAGTCTTGTTCTATGGACCCCCAGGTTGTGGTAAAACACTTCTAGCTAAAGCCATTGCAAATGAATGTCAGGCAAACTTTATTTCCATCAAAGGTCCAGAGTTGCTGACAATGTGGTTCGGTGAATCAGAAGCTAATGTCAGAGATGTCTTTGATAAGGTAAGTTAAATTTTTAAAACTTTTTGTAACCCAGTTTATTCAAATAACATAAAAGAAAAATGTTTTGATGCATTGTGAGTTGATCGTTTATGTTTGAGTGATGTGATATAATGTTGGCATCACCACAAGGAGATATACATATATACATACAGATTTGAAAGTTTGGTCATCTGGCACAATTGCTTGTCATGTATAAACTAGAACAACAAGAGTTCAAAGTGTGGCTGATTACTTGAGCAAATTGCCATTTTAACAGTGGTAAATGTAGATAATTAGAATAAAAACAGTACTAATTTTGGTGAAAATGATCATGAAAAGTTTGCAAGGGAATGTGATGTTGATTTGCAGTTCACAAGATAAGAGAAATATACAAGCTGTATCATATTGTATCGTATCATGCAGGCAGGCAGGCAGGCAGGCACAAACACAATGATATGGTACATGTGCATATTGTTTACCTTTCTCTTGTTCAGTGTGAACAGCAAAAGTTATGTTTTCAATAGTCCTACTTACAAGGATTGATATCCTGCTAAGTGACATAGAAATTATTTTACACTTTGTATAATTAAGGCTTGTTATTGTTTGCATTGACTAGGCTCGTCAAGCAGCACCCTGTGTCTTGTTCTTTGATGAGTTGGATTCCATTGCTAAATCTCGTGGTGGTAATGCCGGTGATGGTGGTGGAGCAGCTGATCGTGTTATCAACCAAGTACTGACAGAAATGGATGGTATGAGTAATAAGAAGAATGTCTTCATCATTGGAGCTACCAACAGGTCAGTCTAACACTTCAGTACATTTCCAATGACTAGTTATGGAAATATATACAATAGGAATATCATGCAGTGATAAAGATTTCATTTGGCATGCACGCATGCATGCACGTGTACACACACACACACACACTTACACTTGGTAAACACAAACAAACACAAACATTGTAAGTGCAAAGATGGCAATGTTGACAAATGCTTTGAACACATGTACAAAGAGTACAGAATACTTTGAAAAACAAAAGTGTAAAGGAAAACATGCTTAATGTAGTTTGCTGTCAGTTTATCATGAGATAAATAAATTTTGATAACGCAAATGAAAACTGGGTGGTCTCAACAAAATATAGACTAACAGTCATTGCTGGTGTTCTTATCAACCTATTCCATAAACAAAAAAAAAAGATTATATGAATTTGACTGAAATTGTTTAAATCGTTACATTACAGGCCAGACATTATTGACCCCGCCATCCTTCGTCCAGGTCGTCTTGACCAGCTTATTTACATCCCACTGCCCGATGAGAAGTCACGTGAATCCATTCTAAAGGCAAATTTGAGGAAATCCCCAGTGGCGAAAGATGTGGATTTAACATATCTTGGTAAAGTGACCCATGGTTTTAGTGGTGCTGATTTGACAGAAATCTGTCAGAGGTCTTGTAAGCTGGCAATTCGTGAAAGTATTGAAGCCGAAATCCGAAGAGAAAGAGAGAGAGTACAGAATCCTGACCAAGATATGGTGAGTCCTTGTTGTATCCATTGAAAGACTTGATGTTTGATTCCATAACTTATGATCTCTTGGAGGCAAACACACTCATATTACTGTTTTAACTCAACGTTAAAAGTTTTCGTAAATTGAATCGTGACAACTTTGTTAATCTGGATTTGAACGTTATCGTGCAGCAATTTATGATTTTATCACAAAGTCAAATACCACCGTATTAAATTTGCATTTTGTCTCATTTATTGAGTATGCTTTTTTTTGATGGCACTAAAAGCTCTCCAAAGTACTCATGTTTGGTTTGAATATTGTTGTGAAAACACTCCACATCTCCAAGAAACAATACCTAGGAGGACTCTTAAATTTAACAATGTTTCGATGTTCATGTCTATGTATGTGTGTGTTTAGGTGCATGTTTTCATGGCTGGTGTGTGTGGGGGGCTGGTGGTGTGGTAAAATGGAGCAGATATTGTTTGTTTGTATGTATGTATGTATGTATGTATGTATGTATGTATGTACCTATGTATGTATGTATATGGTGGGGGGGGGGGGGGGTAAGGGGTTGTGTGAAATGGAGCAGATATTCTTGATATTAGAACATCCTCCCTCATAAAATGTAAATTTCTACAATACTAATATGTATATATGTTGTATTTTAATTTAGGAAGTTGAAGAGGATGATCCAGTACCAGAGATTAGAAGGGATCATTTTGAAGAAGCTATGAAGTTTGCCCGTCGTTCTGTAACTGACAATGACATTAGGAAATATGAAATGTTTGCACAGACATTACAACAAAGCAGAGGACTGGGAACTGGATTTAGGTTAGTGTACTTTATTCTTGGCTTACAAAACAACTCCAAGTGGGAGCTAAAGTGGCACAGGCTGAGTTTATAACCTTTTTACTCTCAAGTGAAATTACTTGCATAAAACCCTACTTAAACTATTCTAGTAATATGTTAATGTCAATGCATGCCTTCTATGACACTACAATTGTAATAACCAGGGCATAGTACAGAAGATTATTCGTGCTCTCCATTGAATTACATAGGAAGAGATAAGTGGGTATATGATAATGCTAAATTGCAATCGTCATCTCCTTGACTTACAGATTTCCTGAATCACAGCAAGGACCTGATGCTGGACAGGGAGGTTCAGGTGGTGGTAATGATGCAGACCTGTATGCTGACAATGGTGATGACGACTTATACAACTGAACAAGTCTTATATCAAATAACAATTAATTTAAATTATTTCAACATCCACTTCATATTCAATACAGTAATAGACAGCCACCGTATCTTTATTTGTCCTTCGATGTCAAACCACTGTAGCTTCAGTCCACAATACCTGGATTATCAGAAGAACAAAGTAACATCTGTGTATATGAAATGATTGTCAACTTTCATAGCCCATTTTAGACGTGTAGTATTTGATTTTACCATGAAACTGCAAGGACTTGAAATAATTCCAGACTACACAGTTGTCGTCTAACTACACAGACACTCTTTCACACACCACTGACGCTATCGTCTTGGGTGTGCACTGTAAATTTAAATATTCATAAAAAACTTTGATGTACCATCTTCATTTAGTATATGTATTTTAAGAATATTTTGAGAAGAGATTGTATTCAGAGCAACTTAAAGGTTAACAGCTCTGTATTATTGACTTTATTAAAATTATTCAAAAGATAGTTTAGAGCAAACTCAGTCAGTGTAACTTTTGACATGAATTGTCTTCACAGAGAGAAACAAGGTAAACAAAATATAGACAAAGATAGTCGGCACAGATGGTAATAAAGCCGTGTCAAATTTGAGCTACAAGAAAAATGAGAGATTTTGATTCTCTAAATTACTAGTAAAACATTGAATGTTTTGTCCATTGTTTAGTCAGTCTCTTGAAAAGTGTACTTTTCTATTAATTCATGTGTGTAAGATGAGATGATTTATTAAAGCTGTAAACTATCATTTCAAAAATATTTGAAAAGTTTGTGAGTTTTTGTGTCGCATTGTGAGTGTTTCAAGAGTTTGTGAGGTTTTTTGTCACGTTGTCTCACCGAATAAGGGAATACTGGTATATGTTATCGCTAATCAGTCACACATTCATTTCTTCTGATAGCCATGTGTTTTGAGGTTTCCATTAGCCAGTTGTTGGTGAACCAATCGGTGCACCATGCGTACAGCTGCAAGTCTACCTGTAGACTCGACGGACTAGTGCTACTACGCTATTTGCTATCCTAACTGACATTTTGATTTTGTATTTTGCTGTTCTTTTCTCATCTATGATCATAGCTTTGTTCCACTGGTCTAGAAGCCACCTCCCACCACACACGTAATGAGTGCAAAACAGTACATTTGAATAGAATATGATGTATGTAGTTGGTGTGAGGTCAAAGGCTCTGACTGCATGACAAGACCTAATTGTGGATTCATCATGTGACCTGATGGCATAATTTAAATGTCTTATTATGTATTCGACTAATCGTGTCCTATACAGGAATGCCATTCAAGACAAATTGAACACCCCAATGATTGTCAACGATAAAAGGACAGTGAAAATCAAAATGTCAGGATAGCAAATACAACAACCTTCCATTGACCATGGCTCTAAGCCTGTCTCAAGCTACTAACAGCTAGTTTCTCTATTGATCACAAGTGTAATCTTTCACTCCCTGGTGTTAATGTAAACAAATTGTTGATAAGGACAAGGCTGGCTGGTCCACTACACATATGGCATATGACACACATACACCCAGGCAGTAAACTTGAAGTGTCTGATGCATACATTAAATACACAAGTACAAGTGTGTCATGCAATCTGTGTAGTCCACCACCCAGCCTTGTCCTTATCAACAATTTGTTTACAATTATACACCAGGGAGTGAAAGATGACACTTGTGATCAATTGAGAAACTGTATGTAATATTGACAGTTGACAGCAATTAATGTGTACCACAGACAAGTACATGTACTAGTAAGAACAGAATAGCAACGAGTATTATTCATAGGCATTAATTCTTACTGAATCTGTGTGTGTACTCATAAGGTGGGGTTTGATGTACACATTGCCTTTTGAAATCATTGATCCTATCTATTGGGTGGGGGTTGGTTGGAAGTTAAATCAATATCCACACTTAGCCTAATTCCACCCAAAATATCCCAAAGTGTATGTTGGCTACGATAACAAGCGACCTATCGGTCAGAATAGCTCCGCTGGTTTTTTTTTAATTTAATTTTTTATTTTGGTGACATGTAGAAGTGGTTCAGGTCTTCAGCTCTTCGAGTCACTATGCAGTTTTGTTTTAGCGATGCAATAAAGTGGTTATTAGTGGTTTCATATGATGTCTCACTATAAAACACATTTTACACAGAAGTTGGTAATGTATTGTACTTTTATACCATAGTCACCATTTTATAACAAAAATCTACTGTTATGAAAAATTGCACAAAATCTCAGAAAAAAATGACTGGGAAATGCACACAAGAAAAAGAAAAAAAGAGGATTTTGAGGTTGGCTATAAGTAATTCCAGTGTCTTACAGCTGTAACCCTGGAAAATTTTAATGAAGAATGAAATAAACTAGGGATCTAAAATGATTTTGAGGCAATTTGAATTTCAATTTTCTAACAAATTTACAAAGTCAACAACATTCAACTTGTTCTAGTTGTGGTAGATATATATAGGGAAGAAATGTATTAATCGCCATCTTAGTTTCCGTACGGCGACAATCTCAACTACCCGGAAGAGAGTCATTCTCAGCCATACGTTACAGTGGTAACACTCGTTCATGTTCGGTTACCTTTCACAAAGAAAACACAACGAAATGGTTGAAATGATCTTTTTTTAATTTCTTTTCATCACAACAACAAAATCTGCGTGATCAAAAGTGTTGTAAACTAAACCAGAAAGAATTATCGGACTGGCTAAACTTCCCGATGAACTGGAAGGTCCTACTACTTCCAAGTAAGCCTCGATAGTACTATAGTACGTGAGAAAATCGTCTCAAACTAGCGATACAACTTTCAAAATATAACTTGACATGTCTTCATTTGTTAGAGTTATACAATTCAAGACGGGTTTTCACTCGAAAACAACAATTCTGTGAATAATGACAGTGACACTCTGAACGCAGCGATTTCTCGGACGATGTTACCACTGTAACGTATGGCTGACAACGACTTGCTTCCGGGTTAGTCCCTCGTGCATACGGGTGGATTGTCGGCGATTAATACATACATGTACATCGTCTGATATTTTAATTCACAGTGTTTTTTGTGACCGGCGCCTGTCAGCAGACTCTGCCATTTTTTTCATCATTCCATTGTATTTAAACCTTGTACTTGACATTTCGCAATATTTATAATTCTCAACAAAATACCTCAACATGCCTCACTTCGCTCGTACTCAAAGCAGCCCCGCACGTAGTCCTGCTTGCATACGGAGGAATTCGGGACTCGATTCTGACAATTGTCCCTCCCCCTCCGGTGTTCAGAGTCAAGTCAGTAATACAGACTCGTGCACCCGAGGACTACCCCGCGCGGTATGATCACTGACACTGATGACATGATGAGAGAGAACCTTTTCGGATTTACATGTAAAACGGGGAAAGATACGCAAAACATAATGCAAAGTCTGAAGCCAAATTAAAGTTGTAATTATTTTAATTATTTTTACTTGCCAAATATTTGCATTTTGGAAAGGCAAGACACGTTCATGTCGTTTAACTTTACATGTGAACTGTCGGCCATATTTAAACTTCAACCGCATGCCTGGCATGCCCTTCCTTACGCAAGTTGTCTGAATTCTGGTTCACTGTCATTCCAAATTGCACGACGATATAGAATTAACCACAAGTTACATGTTATCTGAAAACATCACACTTTTATAGTGGGTCTGAAGTGTGATTTTAGTGTGAGTACTAAGAACGTCCTGTGTTGATACTCAAGATACTTGCTGTGGAAAATCGCTCGGTCGAATGAGGTCACCTTCAGCTTCTGGTCGAATCAGGATAGAGTATGCAAATGAGGATGTTGCGGATTGGCTGATAATGTAGAAGGGTGCAGAATTGGATTTGAAGTTTACAACCCTGTTTCGAACAAACGCTTGTCATTTGGGCGCCCAATGCGTAGAATTATGACTATAGCACATATTACATTGCTTGTTTGACGTCAATAGTGTCTTTTGAAAAGTGGCAGTTTACTTAAAGTCTCGTCGACTGATTTCCAATATGGCGTCGGTCATTATGCTCATTAACATATTCATTTTTTTTTCAAATTACAAAAAAAAAATCATAAAAAATAAAAATGAGGATGTGCTGACTTGAAATTAACAAATCTGAGTAAGCTACCCCCTGCGCATCAACACGCCAGATATCAAAGCAATCTAATAAGAGGTTTTCAAGGAGTTGATGAAAATGACATTTTATGAAAAAAAATCATAAAAAATTGAAAATGGCACAGATCAACTTGGCATGAACAAATCTGAATAGCCTCCCCCCAGGGAACATGCACACCAAATATCGAAGAATTCCGACTGTCACTTATGGAGTAGATAGTAAAAATATAAAAGTTTGACGGACACCTATGATTCACTCTACTCTCTATACCTCAATACCCACCTATACCTAAAGCTACGCTTTCAGCTTTCGCTGACAGCGGAGCTAAAAAACAAGCAAAACACTGTTGCACTGCCCATAATATTTTAACTGCAAAATTAAAAGATATTATCATATTGCAAGGGAACATCACTTTTCGGTTTTTATACGTTGGCAAACTGATGGATGGGTATAAATCTCACATACTAGTGACATATCACGAGGTGAAGAAATATGTCTTTTTTCTCTGAAATCATATCACTCATCAGTCTTTAATGTATTTATCCAACTTGTAGGTTGGGTGTGTATTGTTCACAACAAAATCTTCCCTAACCGTTCATTTTCAACATTTTTGGCATTTTTGACATGATGACACTGACAAATTTTAAACTAAGTTGTTCATTCAGTAGTGCAATATGCATGGTACACATTGATAGTTCTACATGTCTTGGAGAACGTATTAGGGTTCTACGTGGATAAATAACTCACATTAATGATATCTATGTGATCTCGATATTGAAAACGCACGTTTTTATTTTATTTCATAGTACTATTAGTAGTAATTATTTACTTTGTGTGTTTGGTGGGGGGGGGGGGGTGGTAAATCTTCGAGCAAAATTTCTCATTGTATTGCACTCAATGTTCAGCACATACACTGTACTTTAATCTAAATAGTTTAGAAATGAAATAATGGAATGAAATACGGTATCAGGATGGTTTTAAAAAATTATGAATCCATAGGTTTGAAATTTGATGAATAAGGTCTGTAAAGGACATTTCAGAAATTGCACGATACCTCGAGCTCGATATTGAGAACGCAATATGTTGTTGTCGTCGTCGTTTTGGGGAATAATTGTCAGTGAACAAAATCTATCACAAGTTACTACTGAACAGCCAAATATTTCCTCGTTGTCCACATTGCGAAGCACGCTTGTGAGCTTAACAATAACCTTCGACACACTCTGTTTTAATACTGAGTGTAGTAAGCCAACGGTTACATTGTTGCACTCGTTCTCAGCAGTATAAATAGACACAAAATCTTGGAAATGTAACGGTTTTTTTTCTTTACGCGCCAATCTCGTTCGTCAGACGATGAAATATAGCAATGTTGGCGTTGGTGTAATATTTGCTTTCCTTAGCCTTTCATCTGGACATCTTAAATACAGCACATATTTTGGCTGGATATGAAATTGTTTCTGTTTTATTACGAGCAAACACCCAGGACAAACATCAGCAGTTTAAATTGGGTGCAGCCTGGAAAATACCAACTAGGCCTACACAGAGAAAAGGTAAGTCCTCTGTGGTGTATGTTTATGAGCAAACGTTGTAATTTACAACGTGGTCGTTATTTTTTGTACAACTTTACAACTACAAGCTCAAAATATTGTCCTTGATTCATTATCTGTACACATTTCTTTTTTAGGGTAATGATTTGTTAATTACTGTACAGTTACAATCTTGATTTAGCTGTTTGGTGTACAGATAATTACCTCGAGTCAAAACATCTCTTACCATGATAGATCAGGTGCAGACGAAGCTGTGGTCCGTACTTGATTTTTTTAGTGGGTGGAGAATTGCAAGTTCTCGAATTGGTCAGAGGGAGGGAGAAAAAGAAAATACTATATCAGCGGGAACGTGTACATCAGCTTGGTGGGGAAGGGGGCAGGCAGTGGGCACATCGGACAGCTTCAACACTTTAGTGAGCACAGGAGTTGAAATTGCAAGTCGTACGATGGGAAAGAATGGGAGGGAGCGCATTTGCCGATGTGGGGAGACTAGTGGAAAATTTCACGCACGGGACAGTGGGCAGGCAAATCTAGTGAGAGGACACTTTGTGTAAAATCGCAGTTGGAGGGCAATTGCAACAGCTTTCACTTTCCCTGTAATCTTGAATCAAACACAACAATGTGTAAAAAGGGTTTATGTTTTCAATTTGTTCTAACGATTTCAGAAAATTGACTCGTCGGCTCAGCTGGTTGTATAAAAATTGCATCTCATTGTCTCATAACTAATTGTGATCAAGAGTGTGGACGGAGATGTTTAAACATTAATTATGATAATATGGAAAACCCATACGTAGAATATTATGTTGAAAAAATCACTTTTTGGGTTTACTTCACGGTTTTGAAGTAGAACACCTATATTGTTTGTGGATGAAATTTGACATCCGAAATCAAACTAGAAATTGGAGTAAATTGGCAACAAACACACATATTTGTAAACAGCTAGCTGAACTATTATAATAGCTATCAATTTTGATTGGCACTGCCATGTAAAATGTGGTCGTCATGGTTACAAGGAAATGTTACCATGGTATTAAACGGGAAACAAATCTGACACTGGGAACATGTGAAACACACATGCATGCACATCCCTTCCTCTACACACAACTATGTACATACACATGCTATTATAACACAGAATGTAAAAATTTGAAAGTACTTCTTTTATTTATAGTTACATGTACATGTATATCACACATTTCGACATGAATTAAATAAATCAATTTTGTATGATACATTTCTTCCATTTCAGCTATCACAATAATGATAACAGCAATTCTAGCAATATTATACACACTTTATTTAGCATTTGATATTATTGAATTAGTGCTCAAAGCACTGTATATATTACCCCTACGAGAGACATGATAGGTACAACCATTTATACCCCTAGCAGAGACATGTTATGGTACAACCATTTATACCCCTAGCAGAGACATGTTATGGTATAACCACTTATACCCCTACCAGAGACATGTTATGGTACAACCACTTATACCCCTAGCAGAGACATGTTATGGTACAACCATTTATACCCCTAGCACAGAGACATATTATGGTATAACCACTTATACCCCTAGCAGAGACATGTTATGGTACAACCACTTATACCCCTACCAGAGACATGTTATGGTATAACCACTTATACCCCTAGCAGAGACATATTATGGTATAACCACTTATACCCCTAGCAGAGACATATTATGGTATAACCACTTATACCCCTACCAGAGACATGTTATGGTATAACCACTTATACCCCTAGCAGAGACATGTTATGGTACAACCACTTATACCCCTAGCAGAGAGACATGTTATGGTATAACCACTTATACCCCTAGCAGAGACATGTTATGGTACAACCACTTATACCCCTAGCAGAGACATGTTATGGTACAACCACTTATACCCCTAGCAGAGAGACATGTTATGGTACAACCACTTATACCCCTAGCAGAGAGACATGTTATGGTACAACCATTTATACCCCTAGCATACAGACATGTTAATATGGTACAACCATTTATACCCCTAGCAAATCTTCAATCATTTGCTGACTTTGCCATGCTGTATTGCAAGACTGTTTATAGAAGTGCTGTGCTGTAGTTGCCTTTTCTTTATGTTCTGCTATATGCAACTTTAGACTGTCTAAGGTTGTTTTCATCCTCAGTAATTCTCCCTCATCAATATCACCACACTCTGTCATTCTCTGTACTATTGTGGATTTAGTACAAATTTCTTTGCTGACCTCTTTACATGTATTACAGTTTTGTGTGGGTGAATTGAATGACGACTTCTGTACTGAGATAACCAGCCCTCTGCTGCACTGCTACTTACCGTTTCTCTTCAAAGCTGTTGTTGATTGGAGTTGAAGACACCAATGAAAGAATGCTTCAGTTTAGTTTCATACTATAGTTCTCTGAAATCCTGGTAATAGACAATAGGGTGAATACTGGTAAAAAGTAGAACAAAGGACCCTTGTGTTCTTCCTGTTGGATAGGAGTTTGCATCAGCAAATGTTAGGAATTGTTCCTTCAGAACAGTTTTATCGTTGTTTGACATCTCCCTTCCAGACCATGTCAGGCTGATAACTGTCTGACCTCCACTTTATCCTCTTCAAAAACACTGGTCCAGCAGTTATTCCAGTCTGTAGATGGGTCTGGAATAAGAACGTACTTCTCAAGTTTCTGAAGGAGTACATCTTTCTTTTTTAATGACACCACTGGATTAAGGAATTCTTGTTGTTTAATATTTCTTTGGCTGGCCAATCGCTGGCGTGATACACCAAGCACAGTTGCAATACACTCCTGGCAGAATAAATAATTTCCAGCAGAGTCAAATAAATTTCCTCTAATCCATTTATTTTCTTCTTAAAACTGATAACCGTACTCTTGTGTAACAGGCTTCCAAAACTTATTCCATTTTTTCTGGCATTCTGCTCTATCTCCCTCTTCAACCACCCACCAACACTTGTTTGGCTTCGCTAGGGGTCTAGGTGTAGGAGATTCCTGACACATGTATTCATTTCCAATGGAACCGCTCCCCTCCCCCTCCGGCCATTATACATCCCTGTATCAGTATATTAACATCCTGCCAATGTACAATTAATGAATTAATGAATTTATAGTTTGTTTTTCAGTAGATATTATAAACCAAAATTAGATTATTGTTCATCAGTCAGGCCAACTTGCAACAAATTATACAAGTTGTATAAAACTTACCTACATTGTCTCCCCATGAAAGAAGTATCCATGGTAACATTACTATTTGGTTTCAATGAGGGTGATATTTTTGTACCCAAAATCAATAAATGCATCTAGTATCTATACATACATAAATTTCATGTGATTTTTGTTGAAAGTGTTGAAATTTTGATGGTGTGGGGTCACAATTATTATGACTATGAGCACTTTGCCATTTGGAGGAAGAAACAAACTCCACATATCAATATAGTTCAGTTGATTTATCATAGATATGAACTGAAAGAAATATCCCCTGGTGCCTGTGTGTTCCTATGTTGTACAATTTCTTGTGATTTTTGTTCCAAAAATGTTGAACTTGATTTTGATGGTGTGGGGGTCACATTTTGTACTGGCATTTTCAAATTAGCATACACAATGATTTTTGTTGTATAATTATGAAGGGGCATTGGTAAATTATGCATATGTGCAAAGATAAACAAGCTCATTTTAATTTTTGTCAAACTTCAACAAAATTTTATAAGATATTTCTGTTGAAGATGTCAAAATTTAGATGGGGTGTGGGGTGACAATTTCAATTCTAGAATTTAAACCGATGTGGTGACCCCATATTTTTTTTATATCGATAAATAGCTGAAATAATAATAATAATAAAATGTACACATACAGTGTATAACAAAAATCTATCTCAGACTTTTATTCAGATAAAATAACAATATTTTATTTTGAAATAATAAAAGAGAAATTACAAAAAATATATCTGGACCTACTATACATTGCACTTAAATACGTACAAGTTAATTTGGTGTTCCAGGGATAATCTTTAACTGTCAAAAATCATGTTGTAGTTAATTGTTGTAAATCTACTTATTTTGACCAAAAATATATATGTACATACAAGGAACGGTCAATATCTTGAGAACAAAGGTGGTGACATAGTAATTTCTCTGCATTTTTATTGACATATTCAGATATCAATGCTTAGGTATGCAAAGTATAATAAAAATCTATTGACCTTCTTGAATTTGACACCTCCTTCATCATGGTTGTGGTGAAAGAATTACTACTTTACAAAACAAATTAGACAGTTAGAAAGGGGAGGGAAGCATGGAATAAAATGGGAGTACTGAAGGGGGCACATATTTTTCTAACACAACTGAACAAAGGTTCAGTATGACTGAGGTTCAGTGTGCTCTAGCTTAGTCATCAAAGAATCATCTCTGTGTGCATGTATTTGTGTGTGTGTGTGTGTGTGTATGTGTGTGTAAACGACTTAAGCTCACAAACCTGATGACAGATTTACTCGATATTTGGTGGGGATAAATATGATGTCTAGTTTGGGCGTTCAAATGAACATGATCGTACCACAGGAGAATTATTCAAGACAATGTTATGCAATAAGTGATTTGCAAATGAGGTTGAAAAATTTGCACTTTTTGGCAAAAAATCTCCAACTCAAATACTAATGGGCTGATTGAGCTGTAATTTAGTGGGGATGTTTCTTGGGGTGGTAATTCATACAAGTCATACATCTTCATGTAGTTCAAGATAATGCTCTAGAAGTGCAAGGTACATGTACTAGTACTAAAAACTTGTTCATGATAAATGTTCTCGGTCCAGTATTAAAAATTACAATTAGCAGACGTTTCACGATTAACCCTTCAAAGAACTGAATCTTCACACTTTACTGAAAGTGTAGGAAAGATATTATGATTTAGAATGAGCTAAAGAAGAAAAGATCAACATAGCAGTTAGTGTGTGATATCATATACATGTAGTTAGAGTCAATTCCAAAATGGTACAGAACCATACTGTAGATGATAGGGACTGAATGGAATTGTTTATTAATACCCTTTGGTTCCAATATTCCAAGGTGGAATATGATATGTTCTTTTTGTGATGTACTAATACTTGTTTTTCAAAATGCTCCAGCAGCATAGACTTCCCCTTCCCTTTCTCTATCTCTTTCTTCTACAGTTTTGTCTCCACTCAGTTCTAACTTGGCGTTGTGCAAGAAGTCGTTCACTTTGTGCTATCCTCATATTATCCCTTTTATCAAAAGCAGAGCGACTGTATTGTCCATGTTGGACACACTTTCTGTAGAATTTTCAGGTTACATACACAGCCATCGTTAAAACTGGCTACTGCATGAGCTATGCCAAACTGTAGCTGACTCGCACCAGACATGCCTTCTTTAGGACAACATTGCCAAATCATTGAATTAAGGCACTCACAACAGTTCTGAGTGAACCCATCAAGGCACTTTTCAAGAAACCTTTCATCACCAAGTCTCTCGTATATTGTACTATCTCTTCTACATCAGCTTACGGGAGACAAAGTCTTGGTTGGTAAGTCTGTTGACCAGTTACCTGGTCAGACTGCCACTTACACCATGACTCTTCTCCCGGAGGGCAATATTGATGTTGTGGCTGAGCTACTGTTGATGCACTAATGGTGGAGGCCAGTTTTCACTTCCCTTTGCATAGACTCAAGGTTACCTTTGTTTCGCCGGATGGCCAAACCATAATACATGTACACTTGAAGTTCGTCAATAGC
The DNA here is from genome assembly GCF_964340395.1 of Glandiceps talaboti. NCBI lineage: Eukaryota > Metazoa > Hemichordata > Enteropneusta > Spengelidae > Glandiceps > Glandiceps talaboti. The sequence goes on from NC_135554.1 coordinate 7,015,268, forward strand.
TTTATCAGTCAGCCTTCCCCTACCTACGATGGTCTTACCATCTCTCAGCCTTCATCACCCTACTTCTTTTTTTTTCTTTTCCGCAAGGCAGTTCCCATACGGTTTTGTACATGTCCAACACACTTTAGCTTCTCGATGTCTATATCATTACGGCCTGGCAGTGCGAACTTCAAGGTACGACTTTGAGTCGCCGTCACCCACATATCTTGTATATTGGAGATTTCTATTTGCAACTGACCGTCCAAATATTCTTTTAGCCCCTTCCGGCTCCATTGATGGTGCTGACCCTTCATAATTTACAGCACAGTCATGTGTTGTCATGCCTGGTAGTGCTCATCGTTTGCATCTACACCAGATCAACGGTCACATCCATAACATTTCTTGTTCAGTAATTCATAATCAATACATTTACCGGAAGTCATGGAAATGCACGTAACAGCACCCTGCAAAGACGAATGGCCTCTCTTGGGCCATGTGCCATCTATCATTGCTGTTGTCGGTATTACTTCGTTGACTGGTGCATTTACATCGATGTGAATTTCCTCAGCACCCCTTCTCATACTCTCCTCTACAACCTCTATACTGCTGCATCTTTAATTTTGTTGACTGTGTCTTGGTATGCATCACTACACACAATGGAGGAGGCATATTCAGTGTACCACACAATACTTCTAGGGAAACACGTCCTTTACCTATTGCTGACATGTCTAGAACCAATCGCCGATTTACTTCATATGCCCGACTGTCAGCACATGTAGAAGACGAATAAAAATCAACAGTGACTGGACAGTTACGACATTTCAAACGAAAGAGAGTGGCAGAACCCATTTTCTTGTCAAGGTTTTCAGTCAGGAACAGATCTTCATTACCACAGGCTTTACAGGATGTGTGTTGTGATATCAGCACTTGAAGTATGGCCATATCTATTAGTCTGAAAAAATGAGAAAATAAATAATATTGTTGTAAGTATCAGTCATAGCAGGGTATGATATTGTACTCCACCCAACCAGTGAATTTAACAAACCTGTTCTTTTTTCAGAAACAAGAATAATGGAAATGAAAAAATCTGTCTTTCAGGGCTAGGGTATTTTGTCACTATGGTTTAGGATATTATACAGCAGTATTTGTCATCCAAACATGAATAACTATTAGTAGCATCGGGATGGAAGGGCATGATGCAGAGGGGGTTGCAAAAGAAACTCGCCAAATCAAGTGATAACATACACAAAACCTACATTGTAAATATAACACTCGAAGAATACATATGTACATCGAATATCAAAGCAGTCCAAAAATACATTTCTCTGAATGTTGCAGGGCTCTGAATCATGTACAACACATACATGTTTTGCACATTTTTAATGATAACGGCCAAATGAAAAAGGTGTAAAAAAAGGTGCAAGATTTGTTTTCAATTGGTAATATATTTGTGTAAACATTACTCGTACCAAAAACCACAGTCACTTCAAAAATTCAATTGTATGTCACGTGATGTTTACGCTACCAGTACCACTGTACTCGTTATCCATCTCAAGTTCAATGTATGTAACTTATAACTTACAATATACATGCAACAACGAAAAATAAACCTGTAAACTAACCTAAAACTTTCCAGAGGAACATTCCGTTGGTCATCATTCACAGCATCGACAATATTAGGGTTTTCATTTTTTTGGTAGTGTTACCCCTGTCCGCAACTTCTTGAAACTTGCACCAGTGCTGGCAGTGGTGGTAGTGACCACAGGCACTCGAATCAATGTGTCTGATTTGGTTTCATGAAGAGTAGCTTTGAGAAGTTCTAACAATTGAAAACAAAGCATCATATAATTCATCGTCATTGGCTACAAAGCAATGTCTTGGATTTTGTATTGTGTCTGTTGTTCAAAAATTAGACTAACTTTTGTTACATTTGGACATTGAATTGTTTTAAGCTTAAGTGCCATCACCTTATAATAAAAACAAAACAGAAACATTTGAGACTGAGTTTTGTAACCTGAAACTTGGTAAACAATACATGTGTTGTTTGTAATTGTCATGCTTTTCTTGAATAAAAAAATGCAAGATCACGCGACTCAAAGTACCCCAAACAAATTGCTGGTAATTTCAATAAATTGGGTGAGTTTTAATATTAAAAGGAATAGAATTGAAGCTTTCTGAAAATTCAATAATCTCAGTTATGGTACATGGTTAAAACCAAAGGACATGATCATGGCATGAGATTTGTTCTGCTTTAATCCCATAAGTACATAGACTGTGAAAAGTTCTTCAACTGATACTAATCTTCCACAATGATACATTTTTGACTTATTAGATAAAGTCTTATGACCAGCAGTTTGAAAAGATAAAGACTTGTTGTTCACCTGAGCTTAAAGTTAAACCAATCCCAGTGAATGTGTAGAAATGCAATGGTTTACAGCTTTTTAATGTCACATTAAATTGAAAATAGTTGATAAGGATTAGCACTCGATCATCCATTTCCAAGCACTTTGTTAGATTAGACAATGGCAGTTATTAATAAATGACTATTATTCATTTCATTATTTAGTTATCTTCCAACAAAACATTGCAAAAGAATATAGTTGCAAGGACACTAGTACTAAAGCAAGAAATCAACACTATTCCTGAACATAACACAGTCATATATATTACTCTACCACGAGAAGATGATCATAAATTCCTCCTAACTGGCGAGGTAATGAAAGTCTCACATCTACATCGGATTTTAATCAGATTGGGAACAATGTTGACATTTACATGGTTTTGTTTTACACATGCTACTTATTTAAGATATAAAAGCACTTATGGACCTAGTTAAATCATTGTATGTCGACAAGCTTATGATTTTTTTCCAGTGTTCTTTCTGTTCTGTTGATTTAACCTCCCTGTGCCATCTTTCCATGAAAACCAAGACTTTTAGTAAAGTTCTTATGTTTGGGAGCAAGCCTTGAATTGAACTGTTCATGATGTTAAAAAACGTTGCCGCGCGAGTGCTTGATGTATTGCCTGGTTAGGAATGTTAATGTACAATGCATTCTGCAAATGTTTGTGAAAATGTTTGAACTGCTAACTTCACAGACATTTTGTTACTCTCATCTAAGTAAACATGCTTCCTGGAGAGTTTTGTTAAACCAGCTACATCTTTAAAGTGTGAAGGATGGATTTTGGAAGTTCCGTAAGTTAAATCTGGTGTCTCAGACAACACAAAGTTCCTTAGCCTTTTGAGTAAGTGGGTTGGTTCTGAAAGCCAGTATATATGCAAGTCATTGTTAAATGGGTTGGGTGAGATCCAGGGTGTTTTCTTTGGCCTGTCGAAAAAAGCTGAACTATGGGAGGCTCCATCACACACCTTACACAACTTGTAGTTTTCCCATAAACTACATTGCTGAGAATTTCAATGGTACCCCATACAAGTTTTGTAAGCTTTACACGGTTCATATTTCCTACAGGATAGGATAGGACTGTTGATTTGGTACCTCAGTATCTGAACCATCATAACTTTTACTCCCTTCGTTTTGTGATTTGGACGACTCTGTCATGTCTGCTGTGTATTACTCTTCAGGAATAATTGTATCTTCAAAGCCAATCAGTTCATTTGTTCTTTTACATAGTTTTATCCCCTTACTTATGATGATTTCATCCCACGGAATTCCACCAATACCTTTGCAATTTCTTCTTTTGAGTTCACTTACAAATTTTTGAACATTTAAATATTAGCACGGGTGCAGAGAACTCTGAAAACATTTGTGCCAATAACCCCGAGTACACCACAGTTGCACTCACCATAAGGTTCTATCCCTTTATTAATATATATATATATATATATATATATATATATATATATATATATATATATATATATATATATATATATATATATATATAACTCGGTGAGTATCAATCTGCTAAGACAGTGCTCTATACCGCAGTGGCAGAGCGTAATAGTTTTGGTAGTACTGGAACTCTTTCTTGGTTGTAACTCGGAGTTTCACGCATAGTGCGATCATCAGACAACTCTGAGGCCTACTCTCTGGGTGTGCTGTATATATAGAGTGTAGACAATAGAAATACCATCACTATTGTCTGTGTCGGTGGGTAGGTGTTGTATGTGTGGAGGTGTTGGTTGTTATTGTGTGAGTTATTGGGTGCGGGCAAGTAAGTTTGGCTGGTTGTTACATGTTTGGGCTTTGATGTTCCGTTAGTTAACGGGTTTAGTTTAGGTGATAGATGCTCTATTGAAGTTGGACAAATAAAACTTATTCTCGTGTCGGCATTTGGATATCAACTCAGTTCTTTTGTTTAGTGTGGAGCTTTTGTCTGCTTTAATAATAGTTAGTTTTTCGGTTAAACACAGGTTGCATCGTTTTGTTTTATTGGTGTATGCTTGGGCTGTCTTGCTGATGGACCAGGATACGGAAAAAGGCTCATTGTTTCTTTTCAGTTTCCAAATGTGTTTTGATAGTTCTGTGCTGTTTTCGTGTTTTTCATGTTTGAATGACTGTTTGTCGTTGGCGTATCTCTGTTTGAAGTTGTTCTCTGTTAGACCGATATATACTTTTGTTTGTTTTCCATGGACGGTGGCTTGGTATACGATGTTTTCCGTTTGGCATTCGCCGTTCAAAGGGCAGGTGTCTTTCTGTCTGCAATTACAAGGTTTTTGAGTGGGTTTAGTTTTGCTGTTGGAGATGGTGGCGTTTGGCGTTATGGAAGCCATGTTTGGCATGCAGCTATAACTGACTTTGACATTGTTTCTGTTGAATATTTTGTGTAACTTAGAGTCTGCTGGGAAATGTTTTGCGATTAGGTTGAGGAATCGTTTGCCTACATTGGTGGCTACGTTTTTGCTGTATGGTGGGTTAAACCAGATGGTGTTTCTATTTCTGTTATTCTTGTTTTTCTTCGTCGGGGTGCTGGTGTACGTGATGTTCTCTTTGTGGCCGCTGGTTTTTAGTGCATTTTGGTACAATGGGGCTGCCTGGTTGAAGATGTGTTCGTCGGATGATATGTCGGAAATTCTACGGCCGATGGCTGACGATATGTTCTTGATGATGCTGGGTGGGTGGTTAGACTGCGTGTGTATGTACATGGGGTTGTCGTTGGGTTTTCTGTAAGGGTAATATTTACCGTTGTTGAGGTTGAGCGTTATGTCTAGAAAGTTGACGGTTTTCAGATTGGTGAGTATGGTTATTTTTAACTCCATGGCTTTGAAGGTTTTAGTTATGTCTTTTCTGATACTTTCTGATTTACTTCCGGTGATGTTCTTGAAGGCGGCGAGTCCGTTGTCCCTATAGAGACCTATGTTTTCTTTACCATATTTTTTGGCTAATTTGTGTAGCATGAATATTCCGACCAGTTCGCATATTTCGGCCCCGTCGTTGCTTCCCATTGTGACGTCAAATGATCCATTACTATTCTTTTTTACCCATGGTTTGGTTTTATCAGAGAGGAGAGATTTCCGCGCGTGCATGATAATTTGTTTGTCTTCATCTGATATGGTGGTGTATTGGCCGGCAAATTTGAGGGATTCTAATAACAATATATATATATATATATATATATATATATATATATATATATATATATATATATATATATATATATATATATATATATATATACACACAAAATACACAAGTTATGGTACGGAGCTGTAACTCAGAGTTTCACGCTTGAATGTGATCTTCAGACGACTAACTGAAATTCAAGTGATAGAATTCGAACTCGCAAAAGAACTGGTACCCAGATGTGATGCACGTTGTCTTGAGGAGTGACATGGTAGAATGATAGAATGTATTTGTCTTCATGGTGGCAATTTGAAATCAGTTCTAATCGTTTATTGAGGAGCCCCAATTTGTTCGCACTTATGATAAACATCTTCTCCGTAAGACACAGGTTGCACCTTTTTGTTGCGTTAGAGTAGGCGGCTGCATGGGCAACTATAGCTCAGTTGATGGAATACTGGTGGCCCGACTCCTTTATTTTCCAGACACACTTTGAAAGTTCTGCACAATTTCCATATTTGTTATTGGCGAAAGAACACTTGTGGTTGCCGTAACGCGTTTTGAAGCTGTTTTCTGTTGAGCCAATGTAAGATTTGGTATCTCTGTTGTTTATTTTGACCTAGCTGGCGCTGTAGACGATATTGTCTGATTGGCATTTCCCATCAAGCGGGCAAGTTGATTTATCACGACAGTTGCATGTCCCTATGGGAGCTTCGTTTCCGCGTTTAAGGATCATATTATTGTGAGCTTAGATGATGGAAGCCATGTTATTCGTACAACTGTAGCTCACTTTCACGTTCCCCTTGTTGAAAATTTTATGTAACTTGTGCTCCTTAGGGAAGTGACGCCCAAGAAGTTGGAGGAAAATTCTCCCGACGTTATTGCTTACGTTTTGACTGTATGGAGGATTAAACCAGATGACATTACGTTTCCTATTGCTCCGTCTCTTGATGGTGTCAATTCCATCTGTGTAAGCAAGGTTGTCTTTATAGCCACTTGCTTTGAGTGCGTCATCATAAAGGGGTGCTGCCTGGTTGAAAACATTCTGATTACATGAGATGTCACACATTCTTCTATTTATGGCTGCTGGGAGATGCTTGATGATAACCGGTGGGTGATTTGACTGTGAGTTGATGCACACTGGGTTGTCATTTGGTTTTCTGTATGGGTAATATTTCCCACTGGAAAGGTGTAATACGATATCGAGGTAATTTACAATTTTCAGGTTAACTCCGATGGTTATTTTCAGACCGATGTCATTGAGATCTTTGTGATGTTTTTCTTTATCTGTTCTGCCTTGTTACCTGATATTTTGTGGAAAATAGCTAAACCGTCATCCCTGTATAGACCTACATGGTCTTTAGAGTACTGCAATGCAATAGCAATATATATAATATATTTGTTTCACTTTTAGTAACTGAATTTAAAATGATTTGTAAAATGCATCTGATTGTCAAAGATGCTCTCTTCTGCTTACACCAGGGTTTCACACACTACCCTACTACCAACAAGCTATAATTTACATTACTTGTAAGATAAGTGGTGTTGTTCAGCCCTATCACTGGCTTCTTAACCAGGACTATGAGTGCTGACTGTATCTTACAGACTATTAGAAACTGTACAGTGGACACATTAAAGTGGTTGCATCTCATTTTTGTCATATCTGGGAAGCAATACCCGCCCTTGCGTGGAGCCCCAGGCGTTCACCTTTTCTTTTCCCTTGCAAGAGCACCCTCAACATACCAAAATAACATTATTTTCTCTATTTACATTGTAACTTAATTCCTAACTTAGTTTTTAATGCCTCGCTTTTGTATTAATTATATTACATTTCTTGTTGACTAAAGCACTACTACTACTAGCCTAAACTGAGCACTAATGAACCTGTTAATGACCTCTTAACAATTCAAACTGCATTAGGATTGATGCTTATTGATGACTTAGAATGAAGCAAAATGTTACTTTGTTACCTTTACCAATTTTCATTGCATATGATGCATTCGAAATTTCAGTATTGTATCTACTGTGGTGACGACACAACAACGAAAGTGGCACCACCTCTTGCAATTGTCATTGTCACACTGTACCCAATCATCATCTGGTCCCAGGCAGAAAGGTATATCACAGGTTGTGTGTTTTGTATTGTTGTATGCCTTAGCCCTTGTAAGTAATCTTGTTTTAATGTACTGGCGATACCAATTGACATTGTGTTGTCCGACATTGTTGGGCTGAACTCCAGACAACAATGGTTCAGCATTCTGTGAAAAAAGTACTTATTCTTTATGTAATTAAAATAAACCAACTGTTGCTTCAATTAGACCTATCATGATTATTCATATATATATAATATTTTTGTTTCACTTAAAGTAAACGGATTTGTTAAATGCATCAGATTGTCAAAGATGATCTCTTCTATTTACACCAGGGGGTTCACACTACACATACTAAGTTTATTTTATTTATCAACAAGCTATAATTTACATTACTTGGTCATGCTCAAATACATTTTCTCTTGGAACATAGACTGTAAGGTAGGTCATGTTGTTCAGCCCTATCAGGCTTCTTAACCTGGACTGTGAGTGCTGGCATAAATGTATGTATCTTACAGACTATTAGAAACTGTAAAATGGACAGGCATCTTAAAGTTTGTGTCATATCTGGGAAGCAATTCCCGCCCTTGCATGGCGCCCCAGGTGTTCACCAGGTCTTTTCCCTTCCGAGAGCACTCTCAACATACCAAAAAAACATTATTTTCTCTCTTTATATTTTCACTTAATTCTTAACTTAATTTTTAATGCCTCGCTTTTGTATTAATTATATTACATTTCTTGTTGACTAAAGCACTACTACTGTTAATGACCTGTTAATGACCTCTTAACAATTCAAACTGCATAAGGATTGATGCTTATTGATGACTTAGAATGAAGCAAAATGTTACTTTGTTACCAATTTTCATTGCATATGATGCATTCAAAATTTCAGTGTTGTATCTATTGCAATTGTTATTGTCACACTGTACCCAATCATCATCTGGTCCCAGGCAGAAAGGTATATCACAGGTTGTGTGTTTTGAATTGTTGTATGCCTTAGCCCTTGTAAGTAATCTTTCTTTAATATACTGGCGATACCAATTAACATTGTGTTGTCCGACATTGTTGGGCTGAACTCCAGACAACAATGGTTCAGCATTCTGTGAAAAAAGTACTTATTCTTTATGTAATTAAAATAAACCAACTGTTGCTTCAATTAGACCTATCATGATTATTCATATTACAATGAAGATGGTTGCAGCTAGAGAACGTCACAAAAAAACGAAAGAGAAGTCTTGGGTTATTCAAAGATCTAGCTGGTCAGAATTGGCGGAAGTCGATGTTAGTGAATGCCATCAGTGCCATATATACACGCATCAATATTTGAATTAGAAGAGGTGATGTCGATGAACGCAAAAAAGAGAGACCAACTGTGGGGTATCTGTGTTGCTGCTTGCGTTGTAATCAACATCTTTGGAATGATGACGTCGCATGCTTGATTTCCTGTGCCAATTACAAATTAATACCAGAACCGATATAAAGTCTCCCGTTACCTGACAATTGGGAAGATTTAACACCACACATGCAACAGAGAAGTTCTGGGGTTGGAAAGGAAAGGATACTGACTCCTCTTTAAACCTAGATAGATTGCGTTCCATCTTACTGGTGATTTCATTTACTTCCTCTTCCGATAGATCCACGAACTGAACGGTTGCATTGGGTAGCACATCTTTTTCACTTGTTGCCATTTTGTTAAGGGACATAAAGGCATTTTCAAAACTGGTATTGCCATTTTCGATACTGGTATAGTGGACAAGCTGAGCTGAATTTTCATCTATGAAAAAGAAAATACGATGTATTATTTACATTGCTACAACAAAATAGAATAAGACATCCAGCTGACAAACATGGACCATGATGATATGCCTAAGATATTTGCCAGCATAACTGTAAGTGAACACGAAATATATTCTCACATGAACCTGAAACGATGCTACTATGGCAGTCACAAAGAGAGCATGTTATAAAACGGTAATACTTTGCAGTATCAAGATTTTCAATTCTTTATTTATTTTCGTGACATATTGCCTTTCTATCAGACTACTTCTAAAAATGTTTACAAACGTTTTATGGTTCGTTCAATATAGATTCTGGCTGTCTTGTTCTTGTTTTTGTAATTGTATTTGTATGCTTTATATGTTTTATGGAATATCTTGATGGCCTGAAATAAAGAAATAATAATAATGATAATAATTACATGTATATCACAACACGACACAAGAACACTGAACAGACCACGTTATTTATTAATATCGCCTACGTATGCCTTTGCATATGGTACATGATCGTGCAACTCGAACAGTTTCCAGTGCTTCCGTGAGATGAGGTCTTTGCATTGTCGACACCAGTTTATTAATTTGCTGTTCTAGATTGGTCATCTTGCTGACGAGAGAATCCAACACCTCTACTCTTTCGCTTGAATTAGTAGGTAGATCTCTACTGCGTCTGTGTAAATTATAATTCTATTCCTGGGGGAAGCTGACGTGTTCGGTTTGTGGGAAATGTGTGGGCAGAGTACAGTCGATGAATGCCATAACTTGTTCGTTCGTTCGTTTGTTTGTTTGTTTGTTTGTTTGTTTGTGTGTGTGTGTGTTTGTGTGTGTTTGCCCCTGTATCTGCTTTCAATCACTGTCACTAATATAAGTATTCTTTCCTTTCATCTGTCTGAGAATATATGTATTTGCCAAAACGAAACATTTTATGAATATACTTGATTCATTATCGAATTTATTATTATTTTGTCATTCATTGATAATATCATTGATTGATGAATGAATGAATGAATGAATGAATGAGTGAATGAATGGGTGCATGGATGATTCTTTGATAGATTGTAAATTCTTGCATTTTGTTTGTTTGGCCTGCTTGAGAGGTATTGTTAGTGTGCAGTTTGAGTCACACACAAAATTTTTCTAGTTTGAGGCCTCCAGAAATCCGATCCTAGAAGAATATATAAAATGCAAAATGTTCTGAAGTAAACTTTCTTGAATATACAAGAATAGGATATTCAGTTCATCAAAAAGGAATGTATAAAGTGAGGTTCCTTCAGCAAATACAGTCAGCAGACATGCGTATCATGCGAGACCAAATTGTAAAACATCTAATCTACGAACTGTTTTACAATCTCGAAGCACAAAATACAACTTCAAAAACGCTATTTATTTGTATTGTCGTAATAGCTAGGGAAGTGGTAAATGTTACTTTAGGAAATTTAACTTATCGACAGGCTGTCAACCACAAATACAAATTTATATGTTAATGCTATGATCATGATATGACCATGATTGACAACTCAATTTGCCAATCATGATAGATCATAGTCATTTTTCATGACGAAATCATGTTTGATCATATTTTGACAGCAATGAAAACAATCAATTTTTGAGTGAAATCTGAGTGTATAGTTCACGACCGCAAAACCTTCAGAGAAGACCCAATTGTTAAGCCAGTCTCCTAAAAATGCATTTGATTTTGGGGTGCACAAATTTTCCCGTGGAAAAGTAGATGATCACTCTGGAAATCCTCTGCATCCCCATAAGTTTAAAATGTACATTCCCTTAATATAGCTACCAACGTTATATCTAATTTGAAGGAGTCATTACCAGCAAGAATGGTATATTGTGTAACTGCATGCAGCACTGCTGCTGAAAAAGCATATCTGGGATCATGTTTCAGTAACTTCACAGAGGGGAAAGACGCAAACGTCATGCTTCACCTTGCGTTCCAGCCCCATCGTGCATTTCTTGTCCTTTCGAATCAATGATGACAATGGGCTCTTCAATGTCCAGTTGTTCTTGGACTAGGTCAAATATACTATCGACGTTAGCATCGTTATCGCTTATTCCGAGATATATTGTTTGTAAACGGTGTAGAGTACTTCCCGTTACTTCAACTAGTTGTACACTCCTGAAAGCAGTGTATGATCGCATTAAAACAAATGTAAGTCTCGTCATTAAACCATTTTGCATAGATATAATATATGCACTCGGAGAAAGTCACACTGTATCCGTAAGCAGCGCTTAATAACCTGACTTATGTAGTAGATATGAAGATTGAACACATATAATTTGTCAGAAATAACAAACATTTTTCGATTGATAACCTATATGTAACTTTTAAAGACTTTGACACATGTAACTACCGCATGGGATGTGTTATAATACAGTAGGCATGTATGTGGGTTTGGAATTAGATTTAAGCAACCTACGAAGATAATACACTTAGTCTACCAGAACCAAGCAATTGCAAATAATTCTGTCTGGTTCATTTACGTCATTGCCATAATTATATATATACTAGTGTAGTATGGCACACGTTATCGAGAACTCAGATCATTGTAAGACAATTAACTGTAAAATTAATACATCATCCCGCTGTAACATGTACATGGGCATGTATTGGAAAGGTACAGGCAATTAAGACCATTCGTGAGCCATGATATTTGTTTTTTTTCTTCAAAATATTGTAACATGGTGCAATTTTAACACCAATATTATTCATGACCAGACTTTCTCAAATAAACGAGATGTGAAGTAAACTGAAATGTCAAATTTACTATCAGTCTGTAAACATCCTTTATCTCGGATTAGAGATCATTTCGTGATTTCCGGGTATTGGAGATTTCGATTGTTTGCAAAGTACGACGAGTATATTTTTTTATTTGTTTGTTTTGCTTCTTCTGTTTTAAATTTTCTATTTGTATTAACCTGTTGTGTTAACCTTTGACAGTTTTAACTCTAGTTTTTCCAGTTGTGACTACTCTTCAAGGTCTTTGGTTTAACTTTCTACTTCTGTCTGAGGTCATTGCTTTTCCGTGCTGTTGACGTAATACTACTGGAAATGTAGAGCCTAATGGCTCCATCATTGCTAGTGCCTCCTCATACTGCTCTTGCGTTTGACTAATGCTTTCTGATAGTGCTTCATTTTCAACTTGACAGGTAGTGGATGTACTGCACTTCCAGATGGTTGTTTGGTTGTTGTAGTAATATCACTACTATTTATTTTAGATTTTTTTCAGTTTGTCTTCCTCATCCATTAGTATATGTAGTTCTTTGTACTTCTTGTTCTTACTCAGAGTCTGATTTTTTTTTCAAATACACGTTTTACTCTTTGAAGAAGTGTATCACTATAATAATTGATCATTTCACACTTTGAATGAATATTTTTCACCCAATCGACAAAATACTTCAACCTCATCTGATGTTGACTTTGATATTTACACAATTCTATCATCAGACCATTAGCGACATTTTCTACAACTGGCAGTTTAATGAGAAGTCAACCAGCTTCTCTTCTTGAATCCCTGCTGCCTGCATGTACTTTCCTACACTCACGACTGTAGATCTATATATTAACTACCAACAACGCCTTCAAATCAATCTACGCCTAATCTATTGCTACCTGTACACCCAATGAGCTCTTACTACGGGATACCTGCAATAATAAAAATGAAATAGCAAAATCTACTTTATTGATATATAGATAATACTTCATTAAAATCAGAAGATTGAAAACTACCAACACAAACATGTGATGGTCTTTAAATGTTGCTGTCAAGAGTTTTGAATGAATATTGAATGGCTTTGTAAATAACTATTTCTTACATACCAAATGGCGTAATCGCTAGTCTTCTCCCTTTCACTGATTGTATAAAATATTAAAATAATAGTATAACCCTCAACAAACTTAACTCGTTGGTTGACATCGAGTCGTCATTTATCTCTTTGCCAGCCCAAATTCAGGGGCCGTGGTTGTAATGACAGGTGTGGCGAGACTGAAATGGTAGTATTATCCTTTCTTGTTTGAAATTGTTGTGACTTACCCGACTACGGGTTTGCTCCTGGATCCTGAGATGATTTTATAAAATCAGGAACATACTGATGCTGGTTTCTTGTAGGTCATGCTGATCATGGACATCGGCATGGCAGCAGCCATTTGTCTCAGTTGGGCAATGCTTGTTTTGGGAGTCGCGCCAAAACTTTGCAAGTTTGTAGCATTTCCCAGAGGTCGGTCACCGTATGTTGGAGAGTTCCCACCTTGGTAAATTTCATTTCATAAAGTCTTTACCTCAGGCTCTAAACTCAGATAACATTTCTGTAGCAAGGCTGCTTGGAATGACTGAATCTTGCAAATCGAATTTATCAGAGGTTGTCAGTGTTTTCTCTGTCTACCGCAAGGTCTAACCCCCCCCCCCCCGCCTCGAGTCAAATCTAGCAGTTCTAGAGTGGCTTTTGAAATGGCAGGAAAATATCAACCATCAAGGAAACCTTACAACTAAAGAAAAGAAAAAAAAATATGTTGCTGTCAGAGAAGACCATTTTCGATCTGTGTAGTATGATGCATGGGTTTCAAACCTATGCTGCTGAAATTGTACGTAGAGGAGGCCCTGTGAAAGATTACAAAACCGATCAAGATAGCACTGAAAACATGTTCAGTTGTTCAAGGGCAACTAATAGTTCCAATACTAACCAAGATGCTTTGCTATATGGTAGTTATACTCTTTGAGACATTGCTCACCGACTCTGTATTTACTTCAATTGTGAACTTGAAGTATTTCATTATTTCATCATTATAAGTGACAATAGGAATGAAATTGTTATACCTACAAATTGTTACGACTGTTTTTTGCCACATGTTAAATATTGCCACGTACACTACTGACAATGCATAGCCTTATGTGTGTATATATAATGTACACAACATTCAATTCAATGCTCGGAATCAAATGAGAAACTTCTCTGCACTGAGTGAATTCACTCAACGAATGACAACGCGTAATGCTCTCGGAACATACGGGTACAGTACTTTAGAGCGCTCTGTTTGAAAAGAGCACGAGCACAGAGCACAATGTTATCGTTATTGTTTGGTGATTCTCTTTCTTTCAATTTCGAACGTTGAGTGTATATATTGTAAGACGGATTCTGATGATATCGATGATAAAATTGTTAGGACTAACTCATGGACTTACTGTCTTGCCTGAACTGATTAGCATAATGAATCCTTGAAACTACGACTGTTGATTGTTTACAATCGCCAATTTCTCTTCTTATATCTCACTTGCCAATTTCGGATCTTATCTCCAGTCCCAGGAAATGCTTGAGCTCGTTCTGCAACATGCCAATTACCACTGTGGTGATCACTTTCCATTGTTCTTTTCTCCTCTAATGCTCTAATAATCGTACTTGTTGTTGATTAGTAGTACCATGTACATCTATACATGTAGGGGTATTAGCTTTCATGCATTCTAAATTATGGTGAGTCATGAGGTGAGATAAGTGCATACTTGGAGCTTGTGCTACTCTGAATGTTAACTCTGTACTTAGAAATTTACAGTTGTTTGATTTCTTGAAATCATCTAATATATCACACAAGTACAATGAAGCTATAGCCTTGGTAATTTAAAAAAAAGACCTTCTGGATCTGATTCAAGCATGCTTTGTAATTTCCTGTGTGATGACATCTTGTTTGGTGATTAGTCCTGAATGCTGACTTGATGGGGTATTGAACTTAACTACAAGTTATTTCCTTAACTCTATTTCTTTCTTCTTTCTCATCTGTTCTTTGAGTTTAGTCAATGTATTTGAGCGCAGATGGTGATACCGTGTAACAATCATTTTGTACGCATGTAGTTTTACACCATTGTGACAAGATGAGTTCGATGTAAATGTTTGGTTTCCAATGCCACCATCAAGACTAGGGAATTCAGGTCAATGTTTTAAGCTTTTTCCTCACATGCAGATACTTGGCATAAATAAATTCTATATATACCAAGCAAAATACTTTTTATTTGGAAAAGATTGATGAACTGCTTCCGAAGATATCGCAATTTGCGGTATAAGATTTCAGACAATGGCTTATAATAGCCGCCGCAAGCGAAAAGGGACCTTAGCAGCGCGCACATAAAATCGATATAGCGGCGTTTAAAGTAACAATGTTGCAAAGTTGAAAACGTAGTGAAAATACCGCCAATTTCTACGATGTCAAAAAATGATTTTTTGCTTAATTAAATACATGTAGCAACTTTCTTTCCTAACGAAATGCAATACACATATACAGTGTTTCATTATATGTATCTTTGAGGGATAAACAATTTTTTATTAGGCGTATTTTACAAGATAACAGAGCGTCGACTCTACGTAAGTGTTATCTGAAATTTGCATATGAATACAAAATTGCGCTTAGGGTTTGATTGTAGAAGATTGCGTTGTTCATATACGTTGTGTAGATCGTCTGGAGAAAGTTTCCCTGTCAATATTTGTTTATGCCATGGCGATGAACTATCACGTTGATCCTGATTTAGACACTGAATTACAAGAATTACTTGAGGACTCACAGAAGGAACTTCTCGGTAGCAGCGGAGAAGACAGCGACTCTGAGCCTCAGATAATTTCGGCAGATGACGAAGTGTCAAATAGGTCACCTTCCTTACCCCATTCCGACCCCAATAACAGTGATGACAACGACGACGACGATGATGATGACTTGACAGAGCAAGAACCATTAGAAACTGAGGAGCTTGCCCTAAGATATTCTCAAGATTTTGAAAGCGATGGCCATGCCAGACGTGACAAGGATTCGTTGGACCGAGCCGACGTTCAGAAAACTGTACAAGAGGGCTGCAAGTGTGTCGATCGGAATTGCTATCAGCATATCGGGGTCGACAAAATATTTGACTACAGGCTCAATATGGCGGAGTTCACAGCTACAGAGCGAGATCTCCTAATCCTTGCGAAACTTGAAATGATGGAAGTGGCCGGTAAAACGAAACAGGGACGGAAACGGGATCGCCAGTCTTTTGAGTACTTGTTTGATGGCCATGAAGTTTGTCGTGAAACATGGCGTTACATTCACTTTATTGGTAAGTAGACTACGTCGTGTACATATCGTGTTTATCAGTCACATTACTTTGATGCATAAATACTAATGTAGAAACTGAAAGGATGTGTAATATAAATTTTGATGTTTGGAAATCCGACTGCTATGTTGTTAATTCTCGTGGGAACGACTCAAATAATCGTAGTTTGTTTGTTGTTGTACGTTTGTAAACAAACACAATCCTTTCGAATTCAGACATTTTCGCCGCCCATGTGTTGAGTTACTGTTTTTTGTATGTGTGTAATAAAGCCAAATATGTGAATATTACTAGATATTATCATATAAAAAGTATATAGTATTTAGTGGTTGATGTTCACTGCTTGTCAGCCATTTACATAACCGAATCTGACTCTGTTGCCGTCGGCCTTATGTCATAGTTCAGAACGAACTCGACGAGTCCTATCCTGCGACGTACATATGCTTGGTGACTAGCCAGTCGTTGGTCTGTCGCCCTGCCATTGCAACCCCATAAAGTTTTGTATTTCAACGTATGCTTTAATTAATTTTTGCCTCCAATAAATATGACATCTTACATCATTATGTTACTACATTTAATAGATGATTATAATATTGAATGGACAACAGTTTATTGTTTGATTTGGTTTTTCATAATTGTTTTCTATGTTTGATAAATTTCAATTTTTGATTGTTTTACATTTTGCTGAATGTCGTTGGTCAAAACTATTTTTTCTTGAAATTGTTTGAAATATATTATATTACATTTGATGATTTTTTAAGATTACATTTTAAATATCATTGGTGAAATCCTCCAAATTGATTAATTTGTAAATTATGTTGATCTGACCTTCCTAACATTTTTTTGACTTACTGCATTCATCATTATTTTGCTTAGTCATGTATTAATTTTAAGCCATTATTTTATTCAATTTAATAACACACTAAATTGTCCTTTTCTTTATTCATACATGTTGACTATTTGTATTGTAATAACTATTTTATATCCTGTTATGTTGTTAGGTCCAAAAGCATTCAAGAATATCCTGAAGCATTACAAATTAAATGGTGTGACACCCCGTGATCATGGCAATAAGGGAAGACGTCCTCATAATGCTTATTCTTATGAGGTGAGTTTCTGTTTTCCCTTTTGAATTTATACTTTCTTTTATTTAGCTATGTCTATACCGAGATGAGAACCAGTGTTATCAAACAATGTTGCCAAATATACCATATATCAAAGTACATCAATTACAGTCATTTAGGTTTCAGTGGTGGTACAATGTAGCTTTCAGAAAGTACTCTGATACAATCTTTAAACTTCCCTTGACTAGTTAGTATTCAACACAAAACAGTCTTATCTAAGGGTGAGATCAATAGTTCAAATTTCAATGTATTATGTAGGATAAAACTAAATTGTTGTAGTTTGAGGGTAAGGTTTTTAACCATTTCAGTTCTACAAGATCAATTTTACTTTGAATAGAATCTGTTCAGTACCCCAAAATATATGTAGAAATATTATTTTTAACTATCAAATCACAGAAATGGAAGAATTTCCATTTTAATAAATGTATGGATCTAAAATACATCGAAGTGTTGATAAAAGATATTTATTTTTTCCATGCTACAACATAGTACATACTAGCTTTGTATTCATAGCACTACATACTATTACATACTATTGTGAAATTGTTTGCTGTCTGAAACAATTTTGGCAAATTAAGTTAGAAAGTGACAGGGTGGGGGAGAGGGAGTTGGGGATTTCTGAGGTTTAACTAAAAAAAATTAGGTTTTTTTCAACATTGGACATATTGATCTTGTCCATAAGTATGACTTTGGGATTTGTTTAAGAAGTAAAACTAATACTCTGATAACTCATGTTAAGATACCTATTTAGTGAGATGATATTTTACTAAGTAGAAATGTAACAATGTTTATATTCTGTTCATGGTTGAATAATTATTGCTGTATATACTGCTACACACAATACCAACCTGATCATTTGGATATTAAAATGTTAATTTTTTTTTTGGGTCACGCAGGTCATTCATGGTGTTGTCAAGTTTCTTCAGAGATATGGAGATGAGGTAGGGTTGCCAATGCCAGCAGCTCCTCGTGGTAGAGATGGTGTTCCACCTGTGTATCTTCCTTCAAGTGACTCAAAGTTTAATGTGTTTGAACACTATGTCAAATCTTGTTGCGAAAAAAATCTAACTGCAGTAGGTGAGAGTACATTCAGAAGTGTCTGGAATAGTTGCCTTCCTCATATACAATGTATGACCCCTCAGACTGATGTCTGTTATAAATGTGAGGACTTCAGAAAGAAAATACAGTTTTCTTTCAGTGAACAAGACAAACTCACATATACAGAACAGTATCATTCCCATGTAATTAAAGCACAACAGGAAAGAAAATTTCTCAATACATGTATTAAAGACGCTAAGGTTGAAATGGATAGTTGTGATGTTGACTTCACTGAAGGAAATGTTTCTCCGTGCTCTACAAATTTAAGTCATGTCCATTATACATTTGATTTTGCTCAATCATTTATGTTACCACATCAATCAAGACAAGTTGGACCTTTATATTTTTTGAACCCTTTACGTGTAAATTGTTTTGGTATTTGTTGTGAAGGTGTTAAGAAACAAGTTAATTATTTATTTGACGAGACTGAAACAATTGAACCCGATGGTAAAAAGTGTCATGGTCCTAACAATGTTGTGAGCATCCTAGACCACTACTTGCATCATTCTAGTTTTGGTGAGGAGAAAAGTTCCTTCCATGCTGACAATTGTGCTGGACAAAATAAGAACAAAACTTTAATTCATTATTTTTGTTACAGGTGCAGTACAGGTTTAAATAAGGAAATAGATTATCATTTTATGCAAGTGGGTCACACAAAGTGCATATGTGACGCTTGTTTTGGTAAGATCAGACAGCTATATCGTAGGTCTGATGTTGATACTGTGTATCAGCTTGCTGAAGTTGTAGATAAAAGTGCCAGAATTAATGAGGTTGTAACTTATAAGAGTCCATCTGGTGTTCCCACTTTTAATTGGTATGAATGGGATAAGTTTTTATTGAATTATTTGAAGCCATTGAGAGGTATTAGTAAGTATCATCATTTTCGTTTTACATCAACTGATCCTGGAGTAGTTTATTGTAAATTTCATGTTACTGATACAACTGAGGACAGGGTATGTTTGTTAAGGCGTGGTGTTTCATGGCCTCCTCCAGTAAACATCAGGCCAAATTTGTTATCTGCCGGGGGTCTTAGCCGACAACGACACAGGGAGTTACATCAACAGATATTACCCTATGTCAGAGAGCCATTTAGAGAAGAGTTCTGTCCATTGTATGAATAGAATATTTTATGAATAGAGAATTGTTCTCCTTGGTAGTTAAGTTCAAGAGAAGAATAACTCTACCCTACTACAATGAAACAACTCTATTACAAATTCCCAATAGAGTGCTACATAGACATTGTAGTAAATGGTTGTGTGAAAAGAATAGATTAAACAGTGTATTTGTGTAAATATGCAATAAAAGTCCAGAGTATTTTAAACCTATATTGTTGTTGTTGTTGGTTTGTATTTGTTTTCTTGTCATTCACTTTCATCCATGTTTGACAGTCTACACCTTCAGGCTGTGAATGTTAACTTTCTCACACTGACTTATCACTAATGATATATATATATATATATATATATATATATATATATATATATATATATATATATATATATATATATATTTCTTATGGGGATATTTACCAGGGCTAAAAGGGAACTAAAACATTGTCAAATTGTCAATATAACAATTACTCTGCCAATGCAGGGGGTCATGAAGCCCTGATATTCAAGAAAAGAGGACAGACAGCCGTTACAGACCCATCCCCCCTATTTCATGAAAATGGAACAGTCCCATCGCAAAAATTTTCAGTTCTCTTCAAAGATGAAATATACATGTTTATATATGCATAAATAAGGTCAAATACCTATAAGAACAACGGGTTTAGTACAGCATGTTGAGATGTTCACCTATACATAATGCCTACACATGCTTGAAAGGAAATAGATGTGAGGTCAAGGGTCATTACCCAAAGTTCATGACCTTATACACAGAGATAGGGGTAGCATTGGTGTACGTGTCATATATCAAATCGAAGCACGTCATACGAGCTTTCACAAAATAATGAAAACTGAAAATCGAAAATTTTGTCCATAAGGTCCCTTTTCGCTTGCGGCGGCCCACTAATATGATAATCTGGCAAGGCATATGGCACAGTTTTCACCTATCAAGATATCAAAATACAAATTAAAAGGTATGTAACTTTATCGATTTTCACAAAATTTAGATGAAATTTACAGTTCTTTAGTAACTTTTGAAGCTCTATTCATTTGGGATTTGGAAATTATTTTTTATGAGTGTGTTACCATGGTAACGCAACAATGTTGCAATTTTTTGCAAATAAAATATGCGTAGCATAACTTCCATTATGTAATATAGCATAATTTTTGGAATAGAATTCATCAAACTTTTGGAAATCTTATTCACAATAGTGCATCATCAGAAGCACTGGGAGCAGTAAATTACAGGTTGCCATGGAAACCAATCATACAGTATTTAAGAATAGTGTAATTCTTTTACTTTTGTCAGAAGATTACATTTAAATACGTAATATACAATAAATTTAATTAATGCTTAATGACAAAGTTTTGCTAAAGATTCACTTTGAAATATATATATATTTCACTATTACAGTAGCGTTGCAATGGTGATACGTCTTGTGTAATTAATGACCTATTAAAAATCCAACTTTCTACACACAATGTGCTGCCACATTAACGTAAAGTCAAATTGATATTTTGACTACCTTTTGACTAGAGGATTTGATCAAGGCAATTGAAAAATATTTTTTTGCACAGGCAGTACTTTCACATCAACTGTCATTTTTATCTTCACAACAGATTTTCATATTAAATTCATCAACGTAAGTGTAAATTAATATTTTTGCCCTTGCTGGGCTTCAGTTTTAACTGAAACTCACTTTTCCAAACAGGTTTCACCAGGTAAGTATTTACAAAATGAAGTACTAGCAGTGAGAAAATGAAGGAACTTCCACAAAATTTTCCTTTACTATTATTGAATAAAAAAGAAATTCAAGTAATAAATTTGTTCCACGGATCTCCACTTGTTTGTGACACTTTCTTCACTTACACAGTCATAACTGTTAACTATCTAATTAAGAAAAATTAAGTCCCCATTCTTCATATCCATCAGCAAAGGAAAGGTCCATTCTTCAGTCGTGTCATCTTCATATACCACAGAGTATTTTGTTTGTAATGGCTTAGAAGGGTTTGTTTTCACTATTCCTGTCACAGTTCCCTCATACCACATGGCATCCTTGCCCTCTTCAACACATTTGTACTTTATCTTTTTGTCAATTAAACGTACAGGATTCTCTTCATACTGTGGCAACATCTGTTTTTGCTGTTGTACCTTGCGCCTTTCTCTAGCTTAGCGCAATTTCTTTGCTAGCTTCTCTTTTTCTTGTTCAACCAGTGTGTTTCTACTGGATTCGTCACGGTAGTTGATGGCGTGTCATCTATTGTGTTGTTCACCGGATTTAGCATGATGATTTCTTTTAAATTTTCTACTAGTTGCTGCAGAGGAATCAAGAAACACTTTTCTTGAACATATTTACTTTAAGTATATAATTGTCTTGGTACAACAGCTTTTAAAATATGGTTCTGAAAGTTTATTTGGTCTACCACAGCCTCTCGTCGTTCTGCCAATTCGATAGCATCTAACTCATGGTCAACCGCAAGTAGAGAATTCCAAACTTTTCCCCTCAATGTAACCTTGTTTGTTATTTTGACCTTTTTTGTATGTTGTCTAATCTTCATCTCTTCCTGTTTCTTTTGATTGTTTGCTAAGTTTACTAGCTTCTTTTCCTTTAATACAGCTTGTCTTTCTTTCAATTTATCACATGCTCTTGGAGCACATTCCCTGGCTTCCTTCAGTAACTTGTGTTTCTCTTCAGGTGACTTTTTAGCCAACCACTGTGTGGTACTGTTATTCATCCACATTGTTAGTGCTTCAAAAGCCATGACTGTTGCAGCAGCTTTTGTCGCACTAACATGTCAAGCACTGCGAAGTCCCGTTCAGAAACAAGATTGGTGGTAGGTACATTGGCTGCCTGTCTTACCATCTCCTCAGTAGGTTGCCAGTATTTGCCATCTGGCAACTGATCTGTTGCCCGCCTTTCAAGAATGAGTAGCAGTGAGTGCATGATGATTTCTAGAGCTTGCTGCGTTAAACAGTCAAGCTCCATATCACCAGAATCTCTCAGCAGCTCTTCATATATTGCATCTTTATGTATAGCTACATCAGAAAATAAATTCCCTCCTTCTAAGAGTGATGTGGCATCTTTCAAATGTGATCTTCATCTGGAGGAGGTAGGTGTTCAGATCTAGTACACTGGCTTTGGTCTAACACAGTCTCCAGAATGGTCCAGTGATTATCTTGTCAATGAGACCTAAAGCCCTTAACCCTGCAACATACTATGTCTATTAGACATAGTATAATGATATATTTCTTGTTTATTTCATGATATTTTAATTTTAAAATTGAACCCATAAAGCTTTTTACACCGAGATTTAAACGTTGGAAGTGTCTCAGCTTGACGGTTTTGTGCGCGTCGTCACTGTATGGTCACGTGACTGAAATCCCTATCAAGACTGCTTGAATCCTCATCCTTAAACACACAAACTACATCACCAGTTGTCATGGTTAAATTGTCACCCAAAAATGAATTTGATGTACCTGTTTGGTTTGTAATGCTAGGATCAACAGTACTTGCATCATCATCATCATCATCATTCATAAAACATCTACTACGACATCACCAGTTGCCATGGTTACAATGTCATCCAAAGATGAATTACATGTACATGTTTGGTTTGCAACGCTAGGGTCAACAGTACTTGCATCATCATCCATAAACACATCTACAACTACATCACCAGTTGTGTTATGCAAAAGAACATCCATAACTCTGTTGTGGCTTGTAGTCAAAGGAGTCATCATCTTGAAGCTGTTCATCACCCTCCTGATGGAGAGATTCAATGGCATCGTCACCTTCATCCACTACAGGAGCATTGAGAAACTGCCCATTGAGCAGTCCTATTCACATATCATATCATACAAAGGCTCATTTTCCTTGACAGCCGTAGTGATAACTTGTAGAAATGATACCTTGTGTTCTTTCATCCTATCTTCTGTGAAAAGCGTTTCACACACAGTTTCCAGCCCACAGGTGAAAAAGAAACAGTGTGATGTGTGTCAAACTTCCTCTGTCATGCCGTTCCCTGTGTTGAAGACTGTCAGGAAATGGTGTAATACTTACCAACTTTGTATATGAAACCTGTAGTTGTTGGAAGAGTGCTAGTAGCTCCCTGTGTACATGGTAGATTTGCTCCTGGTATTCTTGGACTTGCTTGACATGACATTTTTCATATCTCTATAGCACTGATCAACTATCTTTTTTACACGCCAACCACCAATTTTATGTCGCTTTCCTTGCATTGGCTTATTAAAGCCAGCTGGTATACTAACAACTTCTTTCAGTGTATGGTGGATGTGTTCAGTTGAAATGAAAATTTTCATCAAGCACTTATTTAACTCTAGAATACGTACTGACATGACTAAATGTAGTCTTGGAGTAACCACATCACTATTGAAGAGACCGTACTTTTTAAGGACAATCTGCCAGTACATGTAGATGAACCTTACCATGCCAAATAATGGTGGCAACATCTATTCCTTGTCCCTTCAGGATTTTCTGATTTAGTGTAG
Organism: Glandiceps talaboti; assembly: GCF_964340395.1. Lineage (NCBI taxonomy): Eukaryota > Metazoa > Hemichordata > Enteropneusta > Spengelidae > Glandiceps > Glandiceps talaboti. The sequence continues at coordinate 7,039,545 of NC_135554.1, forward strand.
TACTCGTCTTAATGGATGACTCACTGAGTAGATGACATTTATATATAAAATGATCAGCACTGCCTGATGCCTAGTAGGGTCACAGAAACCTAATGTTAGCATAATCTCAACTGTGCCTGGTGCATTAAGAGGAATACATGCAAGTTTCTCCAGCATGGTATCGATTTAGAGAGAGATCATTAATAATGTATACTGGGATGTCAACACAGTCAAAGTGGTCTGGCGTCATGCTCATTGGGAAGGATGGAAAACTTGCTACATCAGTACAGTCAGAAGGTAGGAGTGGACTATGACATCGGTGGAACTACCAGCTGTGAAACAGTGTCAACACATCTATCATAAAAGTTCTTAACATGGGGATGGGTTGGAATAACACCAGGGAGATTTCTAAGATCACAAGGACTTGCAGCTCTTGTGTATGCAGTATATGTTTGACCAGGTGAAAACATTGATATATCACATATTTCTAAATTAGTAAGTGTAGACCCTTGACTCTTGTGAATTGAAGATGCGAAACCCAACTGTAAAGGGATTTGTAGACGTTTGGCAAGTGCCCTACCAGATTCATCTAAAATGGAAAAATGCTTTCTTCTCACCATGACTGCCCTTGCATCTTCAAAAGTACCTTCGGTAATCCACTGACAAAATCTTTCCCGTAACTCTGGAGACCATTAGATAGCAAACCATCCATTTATATTATACATATTAGTGAGTAGAATAACCGATCGTCCTTTCTTCAATATCAGTTTATGATCAGCCTGTACCTTCCTATTCAAGAGACCATCCCTCTCACTATCTCTAACAGTGAAGGCGTGAGGTTCACCACTTAAACCATCTAGTCTAGCATCATTGTACACAGAAACATCCCTACATCTTGGATACAGCATAATATTCCAGGGACCAGGTCAATGTGTTGAGAAATTCAATAGTACCTTTGGTGTACCTTGTTGAACAATAATATAGTACTAGTACCCAAACAACAACAACAACAACAATGGCAACAACAACAACTGATGTAACTATTTAATTGGTTCTGCCAAGTGTGGTTATTTAATCTGTAGGCAACCTCCTTGAAACAGAATAAATATTACGGCAGGCAGCAAACAGCACCAACAGGGGTTTAAATTTTCCATGACGCCCCTGGCCTTTGTCATCAATTGCAATGCAGTTGTGTTTGTACATTCCACAACACTGTTTATAATAAGTTCAATATTTTTTTAAACAACTTATGATGTAGAAATGGTGAAGATGAAGATCAATTGAAATTGCTTCCTTGTATGTCTTCGTGATGTTGTCTCTAAGGAGCTTTGCATATTGTTGTTTTTCAACTTGTTAGAAGTTTCGTGTCTTATCCGCGGGAATAAACATCTTGTCAGGTTTTTTTTGATATGTTGGATGTCAGATTCTAACTTCTTCTGGAAGTCGTTATTTACCTTTCTAAATTTGATGTTTTCAATCATCTTTAGCATGTCTTCCTCGAAAGATATCATGTCAGTAATCTGTGGCGGACACTTTCTAGTTTTGAAACCAAATTTTCCTTCTCTCGGTAGATTGTCATCGCCGTTTTCTCCTTTCAAAAAATGAAAGACTTTCCACCTTATCGATCATATGCTAGATAACGGATTCCACCTTTTCCATGAGACGTTTTGTATGCATTCTTAGATGGTATAGAAATGTTCTTCAGAGAGTACTTGAATCTAACTTGTTCCATATCTTGCATATTCAGCAAAGTCATAAACTGAAGGAAAAGCGCTCAATACTGAGAACTAGAGCTGTATTTACACAAAATACACAAGTTTTAGTTCGGAGCCGTTACAGAGTTTCACGCTTGAATGCGATCTTCAGATGACTAACTGAAATTCAAGTGATAGAATTCGAACTCGCAGAAGAACTGGTACCCGGATGTGATGCGCGTTGAGGAGTGACATGGTGGAATGATAGAATGTATTTGTTTTGATGGCGGCCCTATGAAATCAGTTCTGATCGTTTATTGAGGAGCCCCAATTTGTTCACACTTATGATAAACATCTTCTCTGACACAGGTTGCACCTTTTTGTTGCGTTAGAGTAGGCGGCTGCATGGGCAAAGATAGCCCAGTTGATGGAATACTGGTGGCCCGACTCCTTTATTTTCCAGACACACTTTGAAAGTTCTGTACAATTTCCATATTTGTTATTGGCGAAAGAACACTTGTGGTTGCCGTAACGCGTTTTGAAGCTGTTTTCTGTTGAGCCAATGTAGAATTTGGTATCTCTGTTGTTTATTTTGACCTGGGCGCTGTAGACGATATTGTCTGATTGGCATTTCCCATCAAGCAGGCAAGTTGATTTATCACGACAGTTGCATGTCCCTATTGGAGCTTCGTTTCGGTGTTTAAGGATCATATTATTGTGAGCTTTGATAATGGAAGCCATGTTATTCATACAACTGTAGCTCACTTTCACGTTCCCCTTGTTGAAAATTTTATGTAACTTGTGGTCCTTAGGGAAGTGATGCCCAAGAAGTTGGAGGAAAATTCTCCCGATGTTATGGCTTACATTTTGACATACGTTGTCGACGAAGAGATTTCTTCTAATTTCATCGATGTAGATACTTGGTTGTCTTCTTTTATAGAATGCTATGTGCTGCAAGATGTTGTCAGTAACGGTTGTGCGTTCACGTAGTGGCGGTGTAGTCGTCGCAAGTTCACCGGTTGTCACATATCGATGACAAATATTGTACACCGTTGTTTTAGGCACCTCGATAGCTGACGCAATTTCACTGTATGGAAGTCCTTGTATGTGGCGATCCAAAATACTTTTTCGAACAGAAAATGGCATTGAAAATTCTTTTTCCATCGTGTTTGTGGCAAGTTTCCACGTCAGCGCGCCGATCCAAAGTTCGTTACTCTTTTACTCTCGTCGACGAATCGAATAAACGAATTTGCACGCTTTCTAGCATGTTTCTTGGTATCCATATATATGTTGTTGACATGATGATAGCGTCGGTAACTTTATTATTATGTCTACTGAGGAAGTTTTGCATCAACATAGGAACATTTCATAGGAACATTTGTATCAACTCATGAACATTTCTTATCAACATATGCAATTTTACATGGGAGTATATTGATGAGTTCATGGACTTGCGCAATATTCACATGAAGTTGGTCGTTCAAAGTCTGGGTGGATCGAGTGTAAGGTGTTTGCAGCCGCTTTTAAAACATTTTAACCCCAAAATACATTTCAAGAACATGTCTAGCAAAAGAGCAATAGGCAATGTGAGTATTTTGAATAAACTTTAAATTTTAGATAATTTAGTACATGTATTGATGCAAAAGACGTGCATGTGTCATTTAAAGCTTGATGCTGAAATTATAAGCTAAATGGTTAATTAGCATATGTTAATATAATTAATTTTCCAATTTATATGGTACATATGTATTGTAGCTATAGTTCAGAATTTGCATTCCAACGGTGTGTGGCGGCCCAAAAATCTATGATTTTGCCCTTGCGGGAAAATTCAGTTTAAATCTGCAGTTTCGCATGGTTAATCTTTAAGACAATTAAAAAACAATGCGAAACGCCATCAACGTTAACGAAATCCTTATTTGTAACTCAATAAATACCATAACGTTAAATGTGTGTAAAATGTTTGTTATTGTACATACAGTAACAAGTATTTTAAAAACATTTTTTTTAAAGTCTTAAGTCTTTTAAAGTAGCAAACAAGGATTTAGTCTATGTTGTTTCACAAGTGTAACATCACAGGAGAGTTGCTTATGGATTAAAAATCCAAAATTATTAATAATTTGCCATCCATATGGCCACTTTCAAGCCTACTTGGTAGATCTACATACTAAAAGGAATACCTTCTTTATAAAATATTATCATAGGTTTCAATATCGGCTGTGCACAACGCCCCTGGCGCCTTTTCAGTAATATGTTTTCACTCACTATGTTATCCATTCGCAGGTGAGGCGATGACCTGTTTACTTACAAATCAACACCCACATCTTTAAAATATTCTGTACATCTAATTGTGTAAGTACGTATGAGCATACCCTTTCACAACAATATTTCAGATGTAAAAGTAGTATTGGTAATCACGCAAAAGGATACCACTTCCTATTAAATTATAAGCAAAAAAGACGATAAATACATGACATGTTTTCCTGTATGTGATCGTTACGACCACAATACATACAATAATATAAATTCGAAATTCAATATACTACCTGTGGATATATGAAAATACCATATTCTGTACTCATTCCTGTGCACTCAGATCAGTGCAACATTATCGAGTCTCTTAGCCTTCGGAATCATGTCCAAAATAGATTTAAGTTCCATTAAAGTCGACGTCGCAAATTATCAAAGAAATGCTACTGAAGAGAGAGTCCATTATTTTTTACATACTGTCGACAACACAAAGACTATCTCTTCGTTGATTCGCCTTCTGATTATGTACCTGTGTAACACACGTTTCCGTTACGTTAGACATCTGCAGACATAGTAGAGACGTGTCAAATTTCCTTGTAATCAGCCAAGGCTCTGATATGACCATGTTTATAATTGTCTATTGGTTCCTGTTTATGTGCGAATTGACAACGGCCACAGACCAAGGTAAGTAGAATGTATTAATCTGATTAGCAGTTTCTGTAACTAGTCTTTTATCTAAAATTTACATTTTATGTAAACCTCGTGTAGGGATACTATATTAGAAGTGTTGTACCTACACATAGAAGGAAACGTATAGTTGTCCCTTCCCAGAAATCAGTACATGTCCATGAATCGTGCCTGACAAATTTGAGTCTTCATTTTATCGGCTCTTCATCAAAAACGCATCAGTCAATTAGAACAATCTTTATATGGAAAGAAAAAGTAATCTAAATTCTATAAGCCCTATCAACCCATCTGGCATAAGAATTGATTTGCAAATATCATTATGTAACCTTTTCAATAAGCATACAATCATAGACAGTCTTTATAGAGATGGGATGGTGCCATTACTCATGATTCTCACTTTTCACGTATATGAGGCCAAAAGGAGTTCACGTTCTAACAGCACCAACGTCTTCATATAATTCTGTACACACAATTATGAAAAATACTTTCTAGCAAAGTCTCTTTTCGCTACAATATTACGAAGTAAAATTACTATGTACTAGTAAATTGAAATTGAAAACACTTATAAAATGTAAACAGACGATAAATAAGTGTTTAATAAGTAGTTAATTATTATATTGTGACTTGTATAAACATGAGAATATACGCTATACATTTTAGTAGACGTGGAAGAAAATTCAAAACGTTTCATGGATATTTAAAGAGCCACGCCCTGTACGCAGTTCTTTTATTCGGTACAACAATATGTTGGATCACTTAGCCTTTAGCTAATATACTGCATATTACAACGCATACTTATTTTCGAATAACCACAGTATCGAGTCAATAACCGCAGTGTAATTTAAAAGCCTATGACATTGAGAACACAACATTTTTTGGTTGGTAACGTGGAGGTGATATAAATTATGCATTGCCTCCGACATACAGCATAGTTCAATACTGCATTTATAATTACATGAGTTACCTATGGTAAAGTGCTAAAGCTACAAAGTTCCTCTACTTCTATATGGTGGTTTCATTGTTGAAGTCTCTCACACATGTATATTCGGTTGAAAGACAATGAAAATAATATCGCTTTTGGAGAAACCGTCGCTGTTGATGTGTAATTACCACAGGTAGAAACCAACTGAACCTGACAAAGGATGGCTAATTCAGACAATAGTGCGAGTGGAGGAGTGAATGTCATGACAGAAGTCGAATATCGCAGTAGACTCTTCTCTTATCTACCGACAAAATCTTTTACAGATGTTTGTCCACATGTTTTCAATTAGAGTGGTGAAGTTGTCTCAAATCAGTTCGTGCCGTTTGACTCTGGAGATGTTTTAATATTTCTAGATCTGAAGAAAGCATTCGATACAATCGATCATGGACTGCTGCTTCCGAAACTACATCAAATAGGTATACAAGACAGTGCATTGGCAAGTTGTACAGTTAAATTCCACACTGTCTGAAAGCATGGGCATTGCTTGTGGGGTTCCCCAAGGTTCAGTCCTGGGACCTTTATTTTTTCACCCTTTATTTCAATGACTTACCGGAAACAGTTATAAAGGCTCAAGCAATTATATATGCAGATGACACGGCTATTTTCTATTCAAGCAAATCAGTTGCCGATATTGAAGTGACACAACAGGGGAAATAATGCATGTCAAGGCCTGGCTTGACTCAAACAATTTAACTCTGAATACAAGTAAAATCATGAGCATGCGTTTCGGTACTTCTCAAAGACTAAAAGTAAATTCAGTTTTGCAAATTCGAATACAGGGAGACCTAGTAGAGTAAGTATTTGATTTCAAATACTTAGGGGTTTGGCTGGATTCAAAATTGAAATTTTCAACATATTTTTCCAAAACCTCTGCTAAAATTTCTCTAAAACTTGGTCTACTGTCGAGAATCAGACACTCTTTGCCGTTGGGACTTAGGAAGATGATGGGCAATATATTAGTCCTTCCCCATTTCGATTATGCTGCGAATGTATGGTTTAATACGAATCAAAAGTATTTGAAGACACTTGAACGCCTCCATAAACGAGCTGGTCGACTGCTCCTCGAAGTTTCCCGTGATACTGGCATCTGGGTAACATGTCGAAATCCATTGTTTCCTTTTTTGTCCAGTAAATCCTATCATAAGAATTTGATTAGAGTTAAGATATTCATCTCAAGACATTTGTTGCAATAAAAGCTACACTCGGTGAAGGTCTGGCTGAACTCTGTGAGGTATTGGCGAAGCTGTGGCCGACATTTTAAGTCATGCAGTCTAACTTATATCTACCTTTCACATACACACAGACAGTGTTTTACCACATTTTGTATGTGTCAGGAATACTTGAATACGCAGCCGTGTTTTCTCTCTTGTCTTTTGGCAACCATTTGAGAGTATTATTTCATTTCTTTCACCTTGCGCCACAATATCTTCTTACCTATTGATCTCTTTTGTTATCTTTGCAACATATATCATCATTTGGCTGTTGCTTTGGACATGTCTTGTTGCTAGGCACATTTGCATAAATTCACTACCTACACATCAATTTTGTTATCTTTAGTATAATCATCATCATTTGACTGTTGCTGAGGGTCTGATCATGGTTGCTAGAGCCAGTTGTGTCAAAATCTTGCAGAATAATAACACCTCCAGAAGCATCCCAACCAAATACCATCCCCATTCACCATGCACTTTTCGAGATTTAAGTTTTTGAACAAAATTGAGATTTGTGAACCTAATTTGTCTATCACTTATGCCTTATGGGAGCATCACTTCGTGAATAAACCACCAACTACACACATCCCTGGATGCATTCTCGTTATAATTCAGCCCAATGTGCTCAGTAGTTTTGGAATTGAATATTTGTGACCGAAAAGACATATTTTACGCCTCATTAGAATATCACTTGAATCCGGTGTACCACAAGGCTCAGTGCTCGGTCCTTTACTTTTCTGCATATACATCTCACCTCTTGGACAGCTAATTCGTCAACATAACTTGAATTTCCACCTTTATGCAGATGACAATCAATTGTATTTATCATTTCTACCATCAGACATCTCACCGTCGATCGCCATCATGGAATCAGCTGTAGATGACATAAAATCCTGGATGACCCGAAATAAATTAAAACTAAACGATGAGAAAACAGAAGTGCTGCTTATTAGATCAAAGTTCAGTCGTCTACCATGCCCAATCAACCAAATCTCGATTGGCTCGAGTAGCATCCAATTAACTGATTCAGCCAGGAATATAGGAGTCATCTTTGATTGCAATCACACCTATAGAAAACATATATCTGCAACTTGCCGCTCAATCTACTTCCACCTTCACAAAATCAGTCACATTCGTCAATTTCTCAGTCAAAGTTCTTGTCAACAACTAGTTCAAGCTCTACTCTCATCCAAACTCGATTATGGTAATGCTCTTTTGTACGGACTGCCATATGATCATATCAAACCACTACAACACGCACAGAACACAGCTGCCAGGATTATCACACGGACAAAGAAACGGGACCACATAACACCAACACTAAAGAAACTACATTGGTTGCCGGTACAATACAGAATAGAATACAAAATTCTCCTCACCACCTACAAGATATTGCATGGACTTTCACCTTCCTACCTATCAGACATTATCTGTCAGAAACCTAATGTCCGCACACTTCGGTCGTCGGAAAAATGCCTATTACTGGAACCCAAGTACAGACTTGCATCATTTGGGGGTCGAGCTTTCTCATGTGCTGCACCACGTCTTTGGAACAAATTACAACTGGAGCTTCGACAGACACCCACAGTCAATGCCTTCAGGAAACATCTCAAAACACACTTGTTTGAAAAAGTGTTCGATAACTAACTGTAAAGCGCCGCTGAACTCTACTTCGTATTGGATATTGGCGCTCTATAAATGTATTGATTGATTGATTGATTGATCACACATGGGATCATACCATGAACAATTATTAATCTATACATTTTTTACACTAATTCCTTAGTTTCTGCTCAGTAGTTTTTGAGTTAAGGTTTTTTGCCCAAAATTGTATATTCTTAACACCAATCAGTCCAGTGGTTTTTGATTTTAAGTTGTTTACACACACACACACACACACACACACACACACACACACACACACACACACACACACACAAAGTTAACACACTTTATAAATAAATAAATAAATAAATAAATAAATAAATAAATAAATAAATGAAGAGATTTATATAGCGCCTAGTATCCATCAATGTCGCTCACTGGAGCTTTACAATACACATTACCATGCCTATTGCACTTCTGAACCTCAGTTCAGTTGTGCCAAAACCCTGATCTGACTATTTGTTTCATTCAAGGTTGCTGGACCGCGCCTGCAGAAAGAAGTACTAGTAACGTACACCATGATGTGAAGGAAGAATGTATAACACATGGCTATTGTTGGGATGAAAGGATGTATGTATGTATGTATGTGTTTGTGCGTATGTATGTATGTATGTATGTATGTATGTATGTATGTACACTGACATTTGTCAGGTTTTGTACCTTAGACATACATCTTGCCTTATCCTTTGTAAAAGAATATTCATTTTAAGTCAGGATTGTACTTATTGCGTAGGACTTTTGTACTCATTACTTTTGCACTCCTCCTGTATACATGCAATCATACATACATACATACATACATACATACATACATACATACATACATACATACATACATACATACATACATACATATTGATATTTATTTATTTTTTTAAAACAAACACTTTTTTGGTATTTTTTTTTACTTTCAGCTGTATGTAATGTGACTTTCTGTTGGTTGTTTTGTAACATGTTAAGTTTAATGATGTTTCTTTGTAATTGTACGTATGTGTGTTTTGGTAATGTTGTTTTTAAAAAGAATTCGTCAATAAAAGTGAATATGAATATGAATATACCATGCACGCATTCATACGGACGGACTGACTGACTGACTGACTGACTGACTGACTGACTGACTAACAGACCGAACGACATACATTTGCACTCATGGATAGAACATTAAATTTTGTACTCGGAGCATAACATAAAAATCAATGGCTCTTCCATCAGGTCCATTAGGTCTGAAAGTCTACAGGTAGGTTAGTCTTACATCCTATTTCCTAGCATTTTATGCATCAGTGGACAACCTTTACTGTTGGAATGGGGTCCACGCCTCTTAAAACACGTCCGTGACCGGCCTTATCTCCATATTATGTATAGATGATGCCAATTTTATTCGAATTTGGCATTAAGATGCATATAAGGGGATATGCAATCCTAGCTGACCTTATTTTGCGTACGAAGTTCATAAAATATGTTATGATTTTCTGTCAATTTATATACACATGTTTTCGGGACCTAACATTTCTCCAGAGTTGTTCTGATTCAAACATATTTGAATACTGGTTTTTAGTGGAAGAAGTTCCTTTATTGAGCGGACGCTACAAAACCCATGCGTGGCCATTCTATGTCATGTCACAATGTTATCTTTTGGATTTGGATTTATCAGATCCAATAATCTATAAAGGGTTGACCATACTGAGATTTTTGGAACCCTTGTACACTTTCATTAAATGTTCATGAAAGGTCCCTTGAATTCGGATTGGAAAGGAACGATTGTCTTTTGGTTGTGTTGTGTTGTGTTGTGTTGTGTTGTGTTGTGTTGTATTGTATTGTATTGTATTGTCTTGTCTTGTCTTGTCTTGTCTTGTGTCGTGTTGTGGTGTATTGTGTTGTGTGGTGTGTTGTCTTGTCTGTTATTTCCAAGAAGATAGTGTGAAAGCACAATGTATAAACTGGTAACTTGGAGCATATTGATACTACTAGTAGATGTGCTGACTTTTACTACATGTGTATAATGATGCCATTTAACTTTTTAAGAACAGATTTCAACCCTATGTAAGTTATAAAGAATAGTTTCTGATATTTGATGGTGCTGTCTTGTAAAGCATGGATTAAGTTATTGCTTGAAAGGGTCTGAATAGCCTAAATATTGGCTTTAAGAGTAAGAATCTAGAGATTGACCCCCTTGGACCCCCCTCATGAGGTGGACATATCTCAGTCTCAAATCCTCCCCCTCTTACTGTCAAGATGCTATTAAAGTATAGTTCAAAAGTATTTCCACCCTATGTTGTTGCTTTTTACATGTTGATGCTGTCTTGTAAAGCTTGGAAATTATAGTTTGAAAGGGTCTGAATAGTCTCAAAATTGACTTCAGAGTAAAAAACCTCCAGGGCTTCTAGGGGGAGACCTGCCCAGGACCCCCCCCCCCCAACACACACGAGGTGTACACATCCTAGTCTCAAAGCTCTTCGGTCTACCTCTTACTGTCAAGATGCTATCAAAGTATATTTCAAATGTATTTCAACCCTATGTAGTTGCTTTTTACATATTGGTACTGTCTTGTAAAGCTTGGAAATTATTTTCTGAAAATGTCTGAATAGTCTCAAAATTGACTTTTCGGAGTTAAAAACGTCCAGGGCTTCTAGGGGGAGACCCCTACGACCCTCCATAAGCGATGTACATATTCCCTTCTCAAGCTTTTCCCCTTACCTTCACTGTCAAGATGCTATTAAACTCCTTTTGGAATATATTTACCCTGTGTAGTCAATAATTATAATTATGATAGTGCTAACCCAGAATATTATAAAGTAGATACAAGACAATCAAGCAGTCCACACTGAGTCACGATCAAAAAATACCTGTCATGTCAATATTATATATAGGGGGGGGGGGTCATGATGTTTTAGAATTAAATGATGGGGGTCAGCCTGTTTTTGGTTTTACAGATGGGGGTGGGGGGTGGGTGGGGTGGTCAGTGACTTTTTGTCGGCCCGAATTAAGAATTCAACGACCCCCTCCCCAGGCTGGAGAAACTGACCGGTCCCTTCAACAAACCTTTTCAGTATGTCCGACTCAGTACCTTCATAGGCAAATCAAGATTTATAAATCTGAGTCATCATTTTCAGGTCACATAATATATTTTCAGCTGGTTTATATTGTATTCTTAACATTTCAAGCCATTTCCTGTTTTGAGTGTATCGTTTTAGGGTAACCGGCTATGTGTGAGACAATCCGATTGATTGTTGTAGTGATCTACAAGTGACTACATTAGCTATTATAGAGATTGTGGGTAACGACGATGGGATTGATATCATTCCAGGAATCGGTACTCCACCCCCTCCCAGCTGAAAGACCCTATGTCCTCTCGGGCTGTTAAGTATCGTAATTAAGTAAATCAACATTTCCTTCTGGGACTTAGGACTCTAGTCTATCAGCTAGCCCTCGGATGTTCTTCCGATAAAATACGACACAGCCGAACAACGCTATCGAGGATGGAACATCCGAGGTCTGGCGAATGTTATCAGGATATAAATAACTGCCAATCAGAGAACCATATCAGCGACAAGCACAAACAGAGGACAATAGCTAAATTTTCATGCATATTCATCTTAAGGAGGGGCTTGTAAAAATAACCACCAATGCGTTAAATAAAATGTGTGAATGACAACGTCTACACACTCATCAAACACAATTACCATAAACTGATAAGACATAGTAATGACATAAATGTGTTTGTCAACACCTGCATGCAGAGATTGAATATATTAAAGTATATATATGCATATATGGCCCAACCCACCGCTTATCGTAATCTCAATGGAAGGTCCGGTCTGAAAATGACATTCGCTAGACTGTTCGGGCAAGCCCTCACATGCGAACTTCGTTCGCTTATAGTTATAGCATCGAAAGAAAGCCCGAACGTCTAGCAGCAAGACTATTAAGACTCCAGACCGCGCCCATTCCCCTTGGTTTATGAAGCGTTGACATTTTTACTGTCGTTACTGTTCCTCTGACCCGACCATCTCAAATAAAACCGAAATGAAGGAAACCATTTACAAACTACTTAAGGGTAACTTTAAATTTAGTAATTACATGGGGGAGGGCTGGGAGGAAAGTAGGCACAGCATGGTGCATAAAATGTTACACTCACTCGTCTCCGTCGTGCAAACAAGTGGCCCTCCCTCAACTCTCTTTCTCTAAAACATGACCTTACCCCTATTCAAAATGCTGTCAGGCATGGAAAAGGACACGAGACCCAGAATCAATGGTAAAGACTTCACCCCACCGCTGCCACCAATGTTCAAAGTTTTAAAGGCATTGGATAAGTCCCCACCACTACCGCCATGTGGATGTGTGAAGACACTGCATTATAATAAATAAACCTCTGTTCTGATCTCACTGGCTGAGCTGAAGGTCACAATTCAACTCCCAATGATTAGATTGGTACACTCCTGACATCATCGGGAGCAAGGTCAACATCTCTACAACATTATCCTTGGTATGTTACCCAACTGCTCCCGTTTACCTGTGAGACACACTCCTCTCCTGAAACCACAATCGACTATTAATTCATTACATGGTTGTGAGCAGCAATTTTATATAATTATGCTGATATCATGGGTACCTAGCCCTAACCCTAACTCGAATGGCAGCAATGGGAAGTCGAACCGGTGGCAACGATGGGATGGCAGAAAACACGAAATAATGCAATGTTAGGCAATACAGTGAGTCAAAGTAAAATGTTACCTTCCCCCTAGTCCCATTTTCTAAAATATGGCCCTCCCCCGAGAGCCGATTTGTAAAAAGTGATAGCCCGGCCCTCGACTCTTGTAAATACAAAGACTAAAGGTCAAATTCTACCTCTTGTCTCATATATTGGTCAGGTCATGGCATTTCTACCCCCCCCCCCCCCGACCTGGGACCGTACTTCATTCTTATATCCCACGCACTTTCGCTTCCAATTCAAGTAGCATCACTCCACTTCAAACAGTATTTACCTGCCATAACTGGCACCACATTTCGTACTCGCCCCTTCTGTCATTATTTTGCATCATACAGACACGTCATTATTTATGTTATTACAATTCCTTTATGTACATTAAATCTGTACCTAAGGTTCGATGTATGCATTGAACCATGGGAAATGAATTCCACCTTACATCAATATTATTCATACATAATATATTAGAAAATCGTAGATAATCATTAGTTGTATGTTCACAGGACAATACGATGGATGTTGTGTAATTGTATGTTTAGTTGAGGAACCTATGGGCCACCCAAACACTTTGTTTTCCCAATAGCAATGCCCAGTTGCAAAGGGAACAAATTACATGGGGATTAAATAGTCCATAAACCCGAGGGAAACTGACATATTATACTGCTCAAATAAGACCATTTGTTCAACGTCATGTATTATTTATTTAAATTTTCCCCAATTTCATGCATACACTATCCTACACAAAACGCAAAACAGTTCCAGACGGTTTTATATAGGTTTTCACCAAAACAACATATTAGCAGTAATCTACAAAAACCCTTTACTTTTAATTTCATACTTTGGCGTCGAATCCTTTCCTATCGTAAAGGTTATTGAGACAAAACTTAGCCTTCCGGCAAAACCATTTTTGTGTGTAAAAGTTGTGTAAACCATTTTGACACATGCGTATATATTGTCGTCAGTCATCATTTCCGCATAGTCTCTCTTGCTCAGACTCTCTGACTTCCACCGGAAGTCCTATGAGTCTGCATAATATACAATATTATACTTTTGAAGGGGTGACTCTATTCAGCCCTTCCCTGAGAAAATCACTGAGGACTCCTAATTGTTGCCGAATTTGTCTTGGACCAAGTTAAATCATACCCCAAAACAGATGAGTATTCTGTATACTTTCAAATATCCCCATTTAAATCACGGCATCTTTCGAGGCACGCCCCAGACATATCGCAAACATTTCAAAACCTCTCTCCTCTGATCTGTTTTGTGAAAACAGCCTTACTTACTAAACTGTTTCTAAAATCTATTTGTTTTACGAATTCATCCCATTTTCTTGTCTTCATAGCATTATACAACATAGCACTAAACCGATTTGTTGACGGTCTTCTCTACAACACATGGACAGTAAATGATGGCAGGTATCCGACTTCAAGGAACTCGTCTAGAAACATAGCCTGGGGAGGTACATCCATCAAGTCTACAACACATATAGCAGAGCAACCCTTGGCATTTCGAAAGGACAAATTACACTGGAAGAAATACCTGTGTCCTTCTAAATCTTTAGTTACTAATGAGAATACATATATCGTACGTTTGATATTTGACCGAAAATACATGATAAGGGTTGTTCGGCTTTGTGTTTATCAATCACAGAGTAAGTTGTATATCATTGAATTTTATTTACAGCTTTAGCAATTCCTTAATACTAAATGATGCTATAAGTTGTATTGACAGTTGCATTCTAGGTCGACATAATCGCCTCTCACATATTACAATAGTTTTTAGCACTAATATTTGTTTTAAATTCATCATCGCCTTTTATTTGAAGGTGATTGGCATTAACCAACCCGTTCAGTTTAAAAGGGAAAGTTCATCTCACTTATTTCTGTTTTAAGTATATTTGTATTGTTGACTGCTATCAATATAGAATAATTTTAGGTGATGGAGCAGCACCTCGGTAACATACTCAACTTTGAATCAGTATAAATAATCTCTTCTTCACTTGACATATGTTCAGCATTTTGGGGATAACCTACAATGTCTAATGGAAAAACCTGTAGTGATGACGTCATAGTATCCTAATCTCTTTGTCTTGAAACTCTTCATAACGGAGCCTAGTCATCCGCATGAATATGATCAGAATAAGCTGTTGTATCAATCATGTAATGGGTCGATGTTCAAAGTCGCATATTTTTTACTGAATCTTAACCAAACCTGTGGTTAGTAGACATGTCATAAATTGTAATTTTTACCTTCGATAAGGGAAACATAAGTTATGATCTTGTCTTTCTTTCTGTCTGTCTGTCTGTCTGTCTGTCTGTCTGTCTGTCTGTCTGTCTGTCTGACTGTTTGTCTGTCTGTCTGTCTGTCTGCACACGATATCTAAAATATGCATCACTACTGACAAAACTTACTTCATACCTTCCATATAATGGTAATGGCAAGAACTAATCCAAGTATTTTGTAAAATAAACATTAAGTTAACATTAATGAGTGATATGCATAATTAGGCTATGATTTAACGCGACACACTTCAAAGTCCTTATAATTCTGGTACACACATTAAATATAACAAAACACACACATGTATATGTACTTCAAGGCTGCTTTTACTCAGCGCAAAATAGCGAAATTGATAGCACGATGGCAAAAATACGAAGGACAAATCCAGTTGATGGCAAAATGTATCAATATTTCACAAATACACATAGTTGAAGTTGATCTCAATATACATGTACTTTACCACTCGATCTTGTAATCTACCGCTATGTATTATTGCCCAGGTAGACAAACGAGTATGCCTCTGAAATAGACGAGATATCAGTTTGAAAAGTCTCGAATGGCGAATTTGGGATATAATGCCTACTAATGGAGCGATAGATTTGTTGAATTTTTCAATATGAGTTTTCCAATTCATGTGTTGGTCTATGGAGACTCCTAAATAGTTAGTTGATAGAACGCCTTCTATCGAGGACCCGTCTACACTCAGCTTACCCGTAATATGCACAACTTTCCTGGATGACTTAATTAGCATGTAATTTGTCTTATCGGAATTTATAGCTAACTTATTTGCATTGCATCATTTACATACTCTCTGAAAGTCAATATCAATAGAAACAAGGTTTACTGTATAGACGTTGGGAAATTTAAACATTAAGGGATATACATCATGTATCGTAGCCATAGCTCACAATTTTGCTTTCGAACAAAAGGCCTGTATATTCGGTGGAACAAAAATAAATGGTTCTGCCCTTACAGAGGGCTATCAGTACACTCTGATCAGTATATTACATTTTGACCTCTCTCTCTCTCTCTCTCTCTCTCTCTCTCTCTCTCTCTCTCTCTCTCTCTCTCTCTCTCTCTCTCTCTCTCTCTCTCTCTCTCTCTCTCTCTCTCTCTCTCTCTCTCTCTCTCTCTCTCTCTCTCTCTCTCTCTCTCTCTCTCTCTCTCTCTCTCTCTCTCAAGTCCCATTATTTGAGGGTTTGACGATTGTGGCATCGAGTCATTTCAACGCCAGTTATAGAGATGGCGTTATATTAGGGTTGACATGCGGAGATGTATTAACAGAAGATATCCTAAAAAAGGGATATTCAAACAAAACCTGGATCGATTACACTGATGATTGGTTTGTCTGGATT
The DNA here is from genome assembly GCF_964340395.1 of Glandiceps talaboti. Taxonomy (NCBI): domain Eukaryota; kingdom Metazoa; phylum Hemichordata; class Enteropneusta; family Spengelidae; genus Glandiceps; species Glandiceps talaboti. The sequence goes on from NC_135554.1 coordinate 7,056,350, forward strand.
CATGCCTATTGTCCATACTATGCCAATAGTATAACTCTAGCGAAATACAGTATCCTGATGTTGGAAACCCTTATATTACAAATCATTGAAGTTGAAGTATACACAGACTATGGTGAGTAGCGAATTTAGGATGCAGTAATTACAAGAGAGAGAGCCGGTGGATTATTATTATTATTATTATTATTATTATTATTATTATTATTATTTTTTTTTTTTTTTTTTTTGGGGGGGGGGGGTAGTTGTCATATCTTTCTGTGTTATGTTATGCTTCTGTCTGTCTGTCTGCCTGTCTCTGTCTGTCTGTCTGTCTGTCTGTGGATACGATATCTTAAGAGCTGCTGTACTGAGTCTAATGTAACTTCCTACACATCTTCCATATACTCAACACAAGATTTGATTATATTTTGGTAAATATCCAGTGAAGATTAATTTATCAAGTAGCATAATTAATGGACTTTGGTAATTAGGCTATATCTTACGAATGCAAGCTTCAAATTCCTTATAATTTGGCACATACATCAACCATAACAATACACACATATCCTTAAAACATGTTGGCATAGTCTTTAGTTTCATTTATTAATTTTTACAGTTAATTAATTATATTCGGTAATGAGGAATGCATACTTCAAATTCAATTTATATTAACCATAACAAAGCGCATGTGTGTTATAATGCTTGTTGATGTAGTTTATAGTTTTAATAAGACATTTGCATAATTAACGATTTTCAGTAATGCACACCTTACATTCCGCAATTTGGTATATGTATCTTCCATAACAAAGTGCACATGTCCTATACAGCAAGTTGGCATAGTTTGTAGTGTTTGCATAATTAATAATTTTCAGTAATTATACTTCAAATTCCGCAAAATTTGGTGCATACATCAACAATAGTAAGCATGAATGTCCTATAAAGTCTGTTTAGTTTTAATGAGTAATTTGCATAATAACTTTGCTTTTGGTAATTAGGCTATTTATTAAGAATCCACAGGTGTCAACCATAACAAAGCAAACTAAGTGTGGAGGAGCAAAAACCTATGGTTTGCCCTTACGTGAGGCATTCAGTTTAAAGCAGTATGTTAGGAATGGGATGCTAACCTCAGTCCCGTCAACGTTAGTAGTGTGCTGTAAAACCGATATTTGTAATGAGCCAACTATTGTAATAAAAATTGCCGACATTTGTAAAGACTTTCGTTAACAAATTGTGTAAAAGAAATCCCGCCGAAATTTGCAATAAAAACAAATTAAGGCAGTTTCTCCTTGCTTATAGAGAAATTGGCTTACTCATCGTAAACTTGAGAAGGGAGATTAAATATCGTTATTACAGGTTTCTTAGAATCAATTTACAACAACATTAACTGTGTCATTCTTAGGCCACGTGGCTCTTCGAGTCCTGAATCGATTATCAAGCGCTCTGTCAATAAATAAATAAATAAATAAATAAATAAATATAGCAACTACTCATTCAATAATTAATCTACTTACCTACTTACCTACCTACCTACCTACCCGCCCACCTAAGCTACCTACCTACCTACCCACCTACCTAGATATTATATCTCTTTCGTCCCAAATTTACCAACCTATCTAGCAAAACCATTTACTCACGAATCAATCACTCGATCAATACCTCGTGCATGAGTGAATGAGTGTCATGCTTCATTTTATAACTATTAAGAGTATTCAAACATTGTAACACTAACCTCGTTAGCAGAAATCTTAAAAGTGGTAGCTGGCGTACGTCTCATAGCATTATGTATTAAAAAAATATTTTATAAATACATTTCATTTCACCCCTTTCTTCCAGAAAGTAACACTCTTTTATCATTTGATAAAAGTAAGTAAATAGAGCAAACTAACAATTGCTCCTTGCAGAGCTGGAGAACTCAACTACTTAGAAAACCACCCCTCTAGAGCACTCATTTCCAAAATATTTTCGCCAAAGCCTCTCCGGGATAACTGATCACTCCCTTACAAGAGGCTGCATTGTTCAACGATCTTTGTTTTGTCAGTACACCATGAACATAGAGGATATAAACATAATGTGTACATTCAATCATTTGCTTATTCATTCATTCATTCATTCATTCATTCATTCATTCATTCATTCATTCATTCATTCATTCATTCATTCATTCATTCGATCATTCTTTGTTTGCAGGTTGGTTGGCTCGTTCATTCTTTCACACCCTCACTCACTCCCTCCACCCCCCCCACACACACACCAACATAAACATATGCGCTGATTCATTTAAAAGTTAATAAAAAGATTAACTGTTCTATTAATTTGTTTATTTACCAATTAATTTAATGCATATAGAATCCACATTCTTTCAAGGTGATGATTTTTACATTCTTGGTTTTCTTATTCAACCCATTTGTTCTAGAATGGAATGTAGGACTCTCCGTAATGGCGTGTGTTATTATCGATTTCGACAATTTTATTACGTGTGGTTTTTTTTACTGAAATTTATAACAAATGTCGACAATTTGTATTACGTCTGTCGGTCACAGAAATGTCGGATTACAAGAAAAATATGATTTTTATTACAAATGTCGGTGTTATTATAAATATCCGTCTGCAATTATTTCAAATGTCGATTGTACATGTGTTAGACGAAGATCTATTATTATTTCTTTAAACTTTGAATTTTGCAATGGAGATAACTACACAATCTGCAGCACTGTGTACGTGCACTTCGGCCATGGACGTAGGTGGAGTTATGACCAAGATTGATGTGACAATGTAGATATTCTTGTTACACTACCGAAAAGACCATAGCCCAGGGACTTGGCTATCTATGCTAAACTTACATTTAAACATTGTGTACATACGCATTTTGTTTCGTCTCCAAACGAGTTTGAATTTTTTTCCGATTTTAAGTTTCATTTGAAAAATCAATTTACTCGTATAATTACAATAGCGTTAACTGTATCCTTGGTGACTGTTAGTTTGACCACTTGACATATACGGACTCTCCCTTTTTCATGTACATGTATGTATTACGTCAGTTTAGTCAATTCACCATTCCTATATGTGCTGTTTTAGTGTGGATGACACGCACGCGTGCGCACTTATGTATGTGCGCGTGCGAAAGAAATCTTATGACATTCTTTTAAATTAACAGGTGGTGTTGATGACTGTTTTTGGAACGAAGACGGCAAAGACTATCGCGGCAATCTGGCAACATCGGCGTCTGGTAAAGTATGTTTGCCGTGGCTAGAAAACCTGCGTAATTTTGTAGACCAAGCCAGTATTAATCTACTACTGTCTGTCGGAGGTTTAATCGAAGGAAACTACTGCCGGACTGTATTTGATATACCTATTGATCCCCATTGTATGATCGATAAGCGTACTGTAGGGAACTGTCTTATTGGATTTGGACCCGGAGCTCGTTGCAGTTAGTCAAACTAAATATAATTTATCGTGTTGTCATTTATATACCTGTGTTGTGCCGTTGCACGTGTTTTCTTTCAACACATGGCCGTGATGCAATTACTATGGGGGCAAAGTAAAAGGTATTCTACGCTATCATCACGAGTAGATATTAACCCCATTTCAAATTAACTTGAACAAGTTAATTCAATCGTAGACAACTCGGTGTTAGAGAAGGGTCAGGATTTACAACGGGGAGACCTGACAAGAAATATGTAAGGCCAATAATATCACTTCCCTCCCTCCTATAATTTAAGAAAGCAACCAGTTGGCAAAGTTTCTAGTTTTTTTTGAGAAATGAGCATAATTAATGATTTTCAGTAATTAAGCTATATCTAAAGAATGCACATTTCAAATTTGGTACATACATCAACCATAGTAAGCACGCATGTCCTATAAAGTATGTTGGCATTGTATTTAGTTTTAATGAGTAATATGAACAATTAATGGTTTATGGTAATTAGGCTATATATTAAGAATGCAAATTTCAAATTCAATATAATTTGACACAGACATTAACCATAACAAAGCACACGTATCCTATAAAACCTGTTGGCATAGTTTATGCTTATAATGATTAATATACATATTTAATTATTTTTGGTATTTGTGCTCTAACACTGTGAATGCATTCTAACAAGGTGTGTATGAGCAAAATCCTATAGTTTACCCTTACGGGATGCATTCAGTTTAAATCTTGTTACTTCAATCATACCAAAACTTCTTGATATAAAAGGAGAAAGGTGACATACATGTAATATGTTCACCGGTGCACCACTTCTTACAAAACAAGTGTTCTGATGATGGCTCCTAGCCCGAAAATACATCCCCATCAACAACGGAAATAGAACGACCGTGCGTTCCCTGCTAACATAATTCCTATTATACTTACTCTTAGATTTTCCAGACTCAAGCAAATGTACTAATGAGTTGTGCTACAACGGTGGTACCTGCATGGTCATTTATAATGAATTTACATGTTTATGTCCAATTGGTTATTCTGGAATGAGATGTGAGACTGGTATGTATACTACAATGTCAATTGTCTAAGATATTTCTCCTGGGTGATATCATGTACTGTCTCTGTAATTGTGTAGATTTATCGAGTAACACCTCTCAGAGAGTTCTGTACAGAATGAACTGTTTTAGCATAACCACTATGAGTTATACTAAAATTACAAGTTGAGGTTTTGCTCATTTCGGGGGTTATGAAAAGCATCCTGCATGACATTTAAGTTAAAACGATTGTTGTTATTCAAAGACTTTCTAATTACATTTCACATCATATTTCTTGTAGAGAATGCTGAAAACAGCTCCCCATTTTTCTACACTAAAGTATTGCATACCATCACATTATTAGTCTAGTTCCTGTATTCCGATTATACATGCGTTATCTTCATACTATATCGTCTAGTCAATCTCATTACTCAAGGTGTTGATTGTGGTTCAACCCATGGTGGGCAAAGCGCAAACAGTGCATGTCTGTATTAATCTATCACAACTTGACAGGCTGTCATCATAGCTCATTAATATTCATTTGGGGCACAGCTGTTTCAGTTTTGACTATTTGTTTTGTATGCAAATTTCCAACTATGACTCCACTTCCAGTCTGTTTAAACTAAAACCACATGGGGACGCGACGACGTCATCATATGTTTATATGAACGCTGTAGGGAGAGCACAGAATTCTGTGCGAGAGTAATGGGATTGACTTGACGGTATAGTATGAGGATAACGCTAGTGTATAATCGGAATGCGGTCAGTCAGGAACTAAACTATCACTTTATATGTTATGTATCTATACACTCTCTTTTCGGTACTTTCGAGATGTATGTTACACTTTAAGAACAATTCGTGTGAAAAACTACATATTCATATTTAGGTGGAAATTGAAAAAAAAAAAGACATGCGATCCATTTAGTACATATTCTGGAAATTGTAAATCACTGTGATATTATGCGATAAAACCGTATTTAAAGTGAATGCCTCCCATAAGGGCAAACCATAGCTTTTTGCTCCTACACACATTGGAATGCATTCGTATTAAAATATAGCCTAATTACCGAAAATAATTAATTATGCACATTAATCATTATAAACACGAACTATGCCAGCAGGCTTTATGGGATATGTGTGCTTTATTATGGTTGATGTCTGTGCCGAGTTATATTGAATTTGAATTAACAAACCCATTAATTATGCAAATTACCCATTAAAACTAAATACTATGCCAACATACTTTATAGGATATGCGTGTTTACTACGGTTGATGTATGTACCAAATTTTGCGGAATTTTGAAGTATGCATTGTTTCGTGTAGGGTCCATGATGATCTAAAGAATGTACACCTCAAATTCTGAAAAAATTGGTACATATATATATATAACAGAGCACACATGTACACTTCATTTACCAACTATACATTTAATTATGAGGCAGTCAATAACCAAGCGAATGTGTGTGTCTACCAAAATGTAATGCTTTTTCTTGCAGCAATAGCATTTGTTGTGTTGGGACCGGTTGCGTACACCGATGCCAAACTTTCCTGTGAAGTGAATAATGCTAAACTTGCCTCGTATGAAGACATTCGGAGTGCGTGGCAATTTGGTCTCAAAACTGATGGATATTTATGGGCTGAAGGTCAACTGTTATATTTTACTTTGCGTCAACACTATCAGTTGTATACATCAGCTGTTAGCTTCTCCGGCATACTGTCAAAAATTGGTGGATTTGACACTGAAACTGATGCATTGTGTGTTCCTGTAGGCCAGAAAGGTATGTTGTGTTATCTTTTCATCTCATTGATTATTTATGTAATCATTTCACATTGTATTTGATATATCTCTCACAATCACAGGTAATCAATCCATCACTTCTAGTCTGTGTCATACAGACTGTACATTGGTAGGTCACTTAAAATAAACATACACAAGTAATCACTCTATAACTTCCAGTCTGTGTCATATCGTCTGTACACGTGTATATCATTTTCCCATCACCATCATCATCACCACGCATCCGCTTCACCACCAACAAATAAACAAACATTTCGCTGATTAAAAATCAAAATAACAGCCAATTTCACAGTCATAATACTAATGATTTAAAGAGAAACAATTCGTTTAATATGATTTCCTTGTTCTTAAAAAGGTCTAGTTATTTTAAAAGGTTGCTAATATTTACTTATACGAAGTTAAATAGAGCATCATAAGAAAAAGCCTGATTGGTTGAATAAGTGGCACAATTCTATTTGTCAAGTTACAAAAGTATGACATGAATGCAAATAACTTTGCACGGCAACAGGATATGCCGCTGATTGCAGATAATCAAGTATTGTCAACCAAACAAAATTAATAGGCTTTACTTCTCAATCCACTCGTCTGCACTGTTTCAAAGGGCTTCAAATATGGTCTCATTTCCTGTCAACGGGAGCAAGCCATTGAGAAAAAAACTGATGTATGCTGCAAAGTGACTGGTTAAATTGATTAAACTTGCAGGGAATCATAGTACAACAATCAGTAAATAGTCCATTGTGAAAGAAACTTTGCCAGGTTGACCAACCAGTCTACCTACCATGGAGTTTATTTTGGCAATTTTTTAAAACTTTTTTTTTCTCTACAGGTATACAGTATTCATGTAAAACGTGCTACTTTCCTCTTGGAGTAACTGACTATCGGAGGGAAAGAATGGAGATATACGGATTCAATTATAACTCATTAGATTCGTTTGCACTTTCAACAAATAACTTTTTTTCACACTATATAAGACTGAAGTCATTCGTAAATTCAAACACACTACGCACTTGGGTATGTTTTGCATGGATACCCCGCACCTATACTTTCTACCGAACTCCATACCTTCTATTACGTCTTGCAAACATGACTGTGATCGCTGGTGTGTCACACAGCTATGCCCTGATATTGGATTCGAAACACATGTCACACATTTCCTTCTTCATTATGTCATTCACACTTGCTTATAGCATTGATGGAGAAGATTATCTTCACTATGGGAATAACAATACACACCCAAAGGTACAGACAATTATATACATATCATCAATATGTCATTATTCATAAAAGTTTGTTGAAGATTTGTATTGATTATAGCTCTATAAGCGCGCCTTTGTAAATTCATCCCCTTTGAAATCTTGTAAAGAAGCCCTACTGCACAATAAATGTATATGTGCCCATTTCGAAAATTTCCTGCCTGGGTTTATCTGACAATCTCTTGTGCTGACATAATACCTAACCACAAGCACTTTGCATGACAATGACATTCTCTCCATTTTAGAAAACTTTTATTGAATTAAAGATTGCAATATTAAAACTGTATAATAACAAAAGAAAATAAATTATTATTCAAAAGTCTCGTTACGAGTAAAAACGTAATCAATAAATAAAAAAATAAATAAAATAAATCAATAAATAAGTAAATAAATAAATAAATAATCTTTGTTTACACTGGATAGTTCTTTAAGTAAACACTTATCTGCCAAGAAGTCCAGTGAGGGCCATCCTTCATGGGATAGTGTTAATAAACCAGCTCTACCGGAAAAGTACATTTTGTCAGCGTTAATGTATTGCCTATCACAACAAGAATTTAATTATGCATCTGACCTATTATAAATTTATGATGGATCAAGCTAAATGAGCCTTGTTATCTTACAAATGATATACGATTTGAAGCATTAGACCTTGAAATATGGGAGTTACAGTAACAATGTTACTTCATCATTTGAATTCCTAGTAATAAATGATTATTCTGCCAACATATAAGATGTGTAACATCAGTTGTAGTCATACAAAAAACTAATCAGATGTCTAAAAATGGATTCCCTTAGTGTCTATTCTATTAGTGTTAATATGCTCATTTGATTTGTTTATATATTTGTAAGATCAACAACTGTAAGAGCAACCACTTCTTTTTCTCTTTCAAGCAGGTTTTTTGGAATATGAACGTCGATGGTGGAATTCACTTCAATTCTATTTGTCCTTTCATAAATACAAGATACATCAAAATTAAACCACAAGAGCAAATTTATCGTATTGGGGGCTTTCTTGAATTATACGGATGTCCTCGCCGAAGCATTGGTAATAATTGTTATCTTAGAATATCGACTGTATATTTCTCTTTCTCTGTCTTTGCCTGGAGATTAACCAACTATTCATGACACATAATCTCAAGCACACGTGAGCCTAATAAGAGGTTTTGTGTATATGGTAGTTTGTATTCTATTCGTGGTATGCCTCAGCTAACAGAAGGTTTATATGTCCTGATACAAATGGCTTCACACTGCTTACTTTGGTGTAATATGAGTTCCCCTTGTCTGAATGTTAACTATATGGCTTGGTGATTACAACCAAATGTGACCCCACATGTGATAAGCATAATGCAATGTGAGTAAGTCAGGATACATCATAGGAATAGTGAATGATATATCTATAGTAGAACTGGGTTGAAAGTGGAAGATGTACTATTTGTGGAACGTCGTCATCAAATTATGTGTGGTATCAAGATCTTTGGTGGACTTTGTGTACAAACGATGTCACTGCAAAACGAATTATTCATCAAACTGTTTATGTCTAGAGGCAGGTATACGATGCAGCAATGGTTAACACACAATGAAAATTGTGTGCCAATTAATATTGTATACATAAAACCCAGGCCAATATCAATAACCTGGAAACATAAACTAAGCTGAAGCCTAATTGACTATAATTTACGATTATGAAGACCACAATCAAATTTAAACAATAACAATAAACAATTGTTGTAAATAAATGGATATTTAGAGATACAAGATACTTACTATAGTTAGCTTTACTTTGAAGTATCATTTGTGTACTGGATCATTCTTACTTGATAAGATGGTAATATTATTTTAACAACGCTTTAGCAAGCTGTTTATTTTTCGTCATTTTTCATTTATACAGGAGCTTTTAAAGGGTCTTTCTTCTATAGAAAAGGTTACATGTTTTCACTAAAACGTTATTCGGAAGATGGAGGCATGTGCTTGTTATCGAGTTCAGACTCGAACCGAGTATTTGTTAGGACCACATTCGAGGAATGTGTGGATCTATGTCTGCAAGGGGAGAATCACACATGTAATTACTTAATGTATTGGTCAACTGATCACATATGTACTTTTGGAGGTACAACGCACTGGATGATCAGTGCCAAACTTGAGCCTTCATTGGAGATCGACTATTATATACGACTGTCGAGTGGTAAGGATTGACAATAGTTACAATACAATATCACACTAATACTAGAGGTGAAAAAAATAATTCCTTTCCAAGCAAAATAACTGAAGCTACCTGACCTGTATATGTGTAACTATGTCTGTCGGTCTGTATGTCTGTCTTTGACTTAGTGGACCGCTGAAGTCCAATAGAAGGGAGAGATATCATTTTTTGTTTATGTTTTTTTCTGTACTGATTACTGTCGTCAAGGCACATCTTGGCACATTTGAACATTTTTGGGTTGTTCTTGCTAATGACCAACTCCTACTTAACATTTAAACTCCACATGTTGAAAATAAAGATACTTGTATAAGGCAATTGCATACTAATTATTATCCACTAAATGTGTCCTTTTGCATGTCAGATAAAATTCTTTGACCCAAATGTCACCACTATCATTATGAAGCTTCCGCCATGATATTATTTTTGACATTTTATTTACAAATAACTTCGACATAGCATTTATTGTTGGTTAGTTGCAACGTATTATAAATAGACATTTCGTGTCATGACTTTGACCTTTATTATCCGTCGCAGTCTGTTAGCTTGGGGGGGGGGGGGGGTCATTTGCAGTCACACCTTTTTGAATGTTCTGAGTGGAAAGTTAATATTGTATACATACAAATGGCTATTTAATATGTTCTGAGTGGAAAGTTAAGAAAATCATTGCTCGACTTATAATGTAGCTTTCAGATGTCAAAAAAGAGGACTTTCTAGATTTGTAAAGCAAATATTTGTCTTTATGAAATTCTGATCAATGATTAATGAGTTAATTGATCAATATCATCAACGTACTGTGAAAGCTATCGGGCATATGTAATATGAATGCCAATCCATTAAAGCTATATGGCATATTTCATGATATAATCAGTAAGTCAATCAATCAATCAATCAATCAATCTAGTCAGTCAGTCAGTCAGTCAATCAATCAATCAATCAATCAATCAATCAATCAATCAATCAATCAATCATCCATCCACCCACCCATGTCGTTCTCAGAGAAGCTGTAATTTGTCTTTCTTTTCGATTCAATAGAAGTGTTGTCCTGTCGAGATATACATAGATTCTGTCTGGGCAGGATGGTCTGTTCAACATCACCAGGTATAATATCAACAATTGACTTTCCATATCAGTATCCAATAAACAGTAGATGTTCATGGATCATCACAGCCCCAGTAAACAATTATATAAAGCTACGATTCGAGGAGTTTGACGTGAATAGAAACTATCCGTTATGTACCACTGACTTTGTTCTCGTTTACGGTGGAAACTCAAGTAGTGATATTCTCCATGGTCGATTTTGTAATCGTTACCCGCCAAAAGACATAATTACCTCTAACCTTAATCAGCTGTATGTTGTGTTTACATCGGATGGAAAAGATGATCACAGTCGTGGTTTCATGGCAGTGTATTCTTTCCAGGATATCGTTATTCCTTCATTTGGCAATATTATGGAAGGAAGCCATACCCAGAAATCAAATGGAACCTTCGATTCCTTGATAGTTAATCAATGTACTATAAGGGTAAAACTATTTTGCGACCTCACGATCCAGTTATACAGTGAAGTACTAGAACATAGGAGAATACCAAATGTGTGCTTCATAATTTGATTTGGCCGAAGATGTTCTAGTCTGTTTGCCTCCAATATTGTGAGATAAAGCTCTTCTAATTGTTAGTGTTTACAGTAACAGGAAACAATAATGCAAGACAATTGTGGAAGAAATATATTACTACTTGTGAACGCACTCCAAAGGAATACGACGAGCTCCAATATTGGCACAGAACATCTATAAAATTGCTATGGGATCATAGATTTTCATTGCAACATATATATATATATATATATATATATATATATATATATATATATATATATATATATATATATATATATATATATATATATATATATATATATATATATATACACACACACACATAATGTGAGTTCACCCATGAGTACTCAGTAAGCATGTTTGCAGTCCACTGCCTTCACAGAAATTATTCCTTTTTATACAGGACTGTACTGTTATGGTGAATCCAGTTGGCAATTGTTTGACGATACCTGCTACAGTCTTCAGGAATCAAATGTTAATATTACATGGCAAGAAGCAGGGAATGATTGTAAAAATATGTCAGCTAATTTAGTTAGTATCTTAACACAGCGAGAAGCTTGGATAGTTCATAAATTACTATCACAGGAACCCCTCAAAGTGACATATATTGGTGAGTTATATGATAGAACTATTGGTTGTTAATTTGATTTCGTACCCGGATTTCCCACCAGTATCACTTCCATTTCGCACCCAGCAGAGATATCATGTGAGTGTACAAAGGTTCACTATCCCATCTACAGTTATACACGGGATCGCTTCAACTCTCGGGGGATTAATTAAAGTGGACTCCATACAAGTTCATATACAAAGCAAAGGTAAAAGTAATAATAACAACAGAAGATATCTGCACTGTCCATTCATCTCTGATGGACACGCCAAGCTTCCGTGTACATATGTGTTTGCTCAGTTTATTGTAATTAAGGTATATATTTAATTACGAATGTGAATTATGGATAAATTCATTAATGAAATCAAGAGAGGAATTTGACATATTTTGCCCATTTCAAACAACATTGATAAATAATAAATATGAAATCCAGGTATGTGAAAACAATATCCTTATTGACTTACTTAAGGATTCATGGCACGATATGATTGCTTCTTTTCATGATCATGAGTACAGATCACTGACACCTCAATCAAAATATAACATTGACAAAATATAGAATTTACTAAGATTAAAATATGAAATCGTTAACTCATGGTGTTATATTGAACATGATTTTAATTTAGGTTTACAAGATTAAATATATCAAAATATGTTTTCGAAGTTTTAATATCGTTCCATATTCTGGTTAGATTTGAATATTTTCCTTTTGCTGGTGTGTTATTGTACGAACGAAACGTGATGTGATTCTATACAAAATTATTTGAGGATCTGTGTATATGTCACATACAATAACAAATTCTAATTAATGTCGTTTCGTTATACCCATAACAAAGTAACAATTTATACTATTTACAGTGCTTTATTGTGTACAAACGTAGAAAAAATACCGTGTTACAGTTTCAATGCAATGGTCAGCAAACATCTCGAGCTTCCTATGCTATTTCATATTTGGGGATAACATCTAACAACACCACAAGTTAGCAGATTTAGTGCTTTCTTTGTAATGTCAGACGATTCACATCTTTATTTTGGCATATTGATATAAGGAATACATTTGCCTGTTTCATTAAATGTAATGATTGTGCATGGTATGCTCAGATGTAAATGTTATCCCTATTCCCATTTAATAGATCAATACCGACGACTGTAATTATTAAAACTATTAGAATAGTAAGCTCGGAATCTGCAAGTTGCAAGTTGCTTGATTGAGCTTTGTTTGCATTACAATTCCTTTGGAAAGAGTTTAAGTTGTTTTTGATCATATCAAGTTCTATGGAGGGTAAAATTAACAATGGTAAAACAGGTAGAAATGTTGATAGAAAAGAATTAGAAATTGTATGCATGCATGTATGCATGTATGCATCTATGTATGTATGTATGTATGTATGTAATGTATGTATGTATGTATGTATGTATGTATGTATGTATGTATGTAATTTATTAATTTTACTATGTCGTGTATAACAATATACAATTGGTATATAGGATTTACTGATGACGAGGTTGAAGGGATATATCACTGGACTGATGGAAGTCCACTTACCTTCACTGACTGGAGTACGGAAAAGTAAGTCATGTTAATTTTGTATGAAGAAAATTACTCTGTGCTAAACTTAAGTGCCTTTGTTAGTTTTCACAAATGCACCCATCTTTAATAATAAACCTGTAAATGTTTTTGTCAATAACAATATAATTTCATTTACATCACGCTAATACTGATCAACAGCAATCTATGTTATTAACTGAAACAACGGTTTTGATTACCGTAAACACGAGAGAGAGAGAGAGAGAGAGAGACAGAGAGACAGAGAGAGATAGAGAGAGAGAGAGACAGACAGGCAGACAGACAGAGATATGGGGGGAGAGGATCATTTCGAATGTCTATTCCAATAATTTGTGAATAAGTGCAAATTCTGCCGATAACAAATATACGTATCAAACCAAAGTTATTCAAGCTGACAAAGGTGTTGTTTTTTTGTTTTGTTTTTATTACGTGAGTTTTTTAATTAAAAATTACTGTTTTACCACAAGTGACTTTTATCAAATGTGAGTTTCCTTTAATAAAATATGACAAATTACAAGTGTCTGGATTTTGGTGTTCGAATTTTCATTACACTAGACTTATATTATCAGTGACCTGCCGGCATTGCTTACAATAACCAACATGATTTGTTATCACATTAACATTTTGGTCAGTACTAGTCATGTTAGTAATTGTATTTTGATTATTAATTATTATTTACATGACATCAACTTAATCACTTTATTATTAAAGTTATTTTGAAATATGTTTATTTATGAACAGTTTTCAACCAGATGGCGGGAAATTCGAAGGTTGTGGAGCAATACATGTACTTAATTTGCATTCTTCAAACCATTGGCAAGATGTAATGTGTGATAAGAATTTAACGAACAGATATCTTTGTAAGAAGCCTGCATTGCATAACAACAATACTGGTAATCACGAATTTAATATTTACACATATTACTGGTATTTGCCCCATATTTCAAATAATTGGTTTGCCTTCCCTGGACCCTTATCTTGCAATATTCCCTTGAAATTGCTTTTCGATGTTATAAGTTGATATAACTATCGTCCGATCATTTTCTAAACACCTTAATACGACATTGATGTCAATTTTAACGATTGTTAAGTAAATAGTTAATTTCCAGGAACATTGATTTGCAACTTCTGAATGTATCGAATATTTTGGAATTAGCTCTGGAAGTGTGGAGGACAAGTGCCAACGTTCAATATCGATTTATTTTGTACGACTTTGTGTTAATTGATTGAGACAATAGCAATTGAGTATTATTGTTTACCTTCACGAAAATACAATTTTATACAGAATCTTGTTAAATATATATTGACTTACAACCTTTATTAGCTGCCATTGATGTTAATGTAAGACTTAATGCCACCGTCTATTCTTTCATAGATATCAAGTATTCACTGACTCATGTTAATATGTCAGAAAACAATGGCTCGATAGGTTCGTATGCAGTACATGACTTTATAACAATGTGTGAATAATTTATGTATAAGTATAAGTATGTGTACACGGGGGAGGCGTAAAATGTATGACTGATATGTGCAACTGCGAGAATCAGCCAATCAGGAATCAGTAAATAAATCTCATGCCTCACCAGATTTAAACTGAATGCCTTCCGTAAGGGAATCACTAATTATGCAAATTACTCATTAAAGGTAAAAGTTGTATCAACAAAGTTCATAGGACAGGTTATAGTTTTTATATGTACCATATTGTAATGTTATATGAAAGTTTTAAGTTTTACGATACGGCCTATTTACCTAAAATCATTAGTTATGCAAATTTTTCATTAAAACTGTAAGCTATATCAACACATTTTATAGGACGTACCCGCTTTGTAATGGTTAACATTATGTACTAAATGATATTGAAATTCAAGTATGCATTCTTAAGATACATCCTAATTACTGAAAATAATTGATTATGCAAATTTAATAGTCATTAACACTTACGGGAGGTAAACATGTCAGATCAAATACGAGTAATGGTATGCCATAGGTCAAAGTAGGTCATCTGGCAAACAGAGTCCCGAATTGTAAGTTTTGGTTTTAGTTAAAATATAGTTGATAAATGACAGTTAATTTTTAGTTAATTTGCTCATAACATTCAACAGAAACAGTCATAGCAAGGTCAGAAGCTGGTCTAATCATAGTACAGTATGCCCTATAAGCAAAAAGATAATGGGATGTCGACTTACAATATACTGTATTGTATATAACCCTAGAATGGTAAGTAATAGTAGACTTGGCTAAGGATATAATTAAGGGCCCAACAGCTGCCAACTAGCATACAGTCTTTAATCCTCCAAAATGAGGAAAATGTTCTGGCAATGTGAAAGTCTTAATAAGTTCCTATTCCCTTCCAGCGAACAAAATAAAATTCCAAACAAACGACGCCAGGTAAATAATATTATGTATCTGTTTGTGCGCACATGTAATCACTAGCTAATTAGGTAGTGCACACTGTTTTATGTATATCTTCCAATATGTAGTGTATCCATCTATTCTGATATAGACTGTCCAATTATGATGTTTACATGTGAAAATGGTCAGTGTTTACATCTGCCCGACGTCTGTGATGGTTTGTTGGATTGTCAAGACGGCAGTGACGAGGAGTTGTGTGGTAAGAAAATATGATGTATTATCCTTTACCGTTGTAATTATATCTACCTTTAGATATTTGCCAGTATAAACATATCTTTCAAATACGTTTGTAAGGGTGGATTTCTATTGTGTATAATTTCGTTAAATGTATCACATTTTAATTAGATGACAACAATGTGCCATGTGATGGATTTGAATGCCAAGATGGTTCATGTATTTCATTTTCAAAGTATTGTGACTATCACAAGGACTGTGCAGATTCATCTGATGAACGAATGTGTAGTATGTATATACTTCATTGATTATAAAACCATATCATCAATTTTCTTGCTTTTTACTTTTTGTTTTATGTTGCCACGACAACTCTAGACTGAATCAGACATGATACGCTGAAATATTTACGACTTTGAACCTGTCTTAGTATGTGTTTCCATAAAATAACAATAGAGTTACTATCGAAAGAATATTTTAAAAATCTCACCAATGGCGTTGTAGCACAACTGTACAGTTTTTCGAAATGTGTATCCACATGCTGATCCATGCTAGGTATACAGGTGTTCATTTGCTTAATGATTATGCAGTTGCCTATCGAGCCCTGTTGGTATCTTTTCAAAATACACGATCATTTGGCTGTTGCTATGTGCGTGGTCATGTTGCTAGAGATATTTGCATACATTTTGTGAATATTCGTTTACTTGTCTATGAATCCCTGAAGTTATCTCTGTGATATACATCATCACATGACTGTTGCTATGGGTGTAGTATTGTACATTTTTGAATTGTTATTCATTTGTTTATTATAAACCCCTGTTCTCATCGTTGCAATATACGTGATCATTCAGCTGTTGCTATGGGTGTGGTATTCTTGCTAGGCACACTTACATAAATTTTTGGAATGTTTATTCACTTGTCTATTAATCCCTGTTGTTATCTTTGCAATGTATGTGATCATTTGGTTGTTGCTACGAGCGTGGTCTTGTTGCTATGCATATTTGCATACACCTTTCGAATGTTGGTTCGCTTGTCTAAGAATCCCTGTTGTCTGTGAAATCCACCATCGTTGTCATGGGCGTGGTCATGATTGCTAGGGATATTTGCATACATTTGCTGAATGTTTACTCGCCTGCCTATCAGATGATGTTGTTATTTGACAAAAATATACTGCCATTTGGGAGTTGCTATGGGCGTGGTCATTGCTGCTATAGCCCATTGTGCAAACGTGATTTTAGGAAATCTGCACAATAATACTTCTTGAAACATCTCACCAAGTTTCAGTCTCATTGACCAAGTACTTTTTGTGATGTAAGCTTTTAAGCGAAATTCACATTTTACATCTACTTTGCATATCACTGACGAAATCATTCTATTCTTAATAGTTCTTCATATATACATTCCATATGCATTCGCATTAAATTTCAGCCAATCTACTCAGTAGTTTTGGAAGTAAAGATTTTTGACCAAAAAGACACATTTGTATCCCTAATTTGCACATTACTTATGGAATCATCATGTCATGAATAGTTTCCAAGCTACACACCTATAAGAACGTTACCACCAAATTTCAGATCTATCTCTCTTTAGATTTTGAGTGTAAATTTTTTACTAAAAATCACATTTTTTTATCCAAATCACACACCAGTGGTAAGATCATTTTAATTTAAACAATTCCTAAACTAGACACCCAAGGTAATATACCCACCATATGTCATGGCAATCGGTCCAGCGATTTTTGACTTTAAGCTGTTTGCAGACAGACGAACAGACAAACAGACAGACAAACAGACTGACAGACACTTTGCGATGCCTATAGCACTACTGAATCTTATCAGTTCGGTTGTGCTAAAAATATTTGTTAATATGCCTAGCAACAAGACGACGCCCATAGCAACATCCAAATGATGGCTTGTATTGCAAAGTTGAAAGCTGGGAAGGGTTGGCAAGTGAATAAAGTTTCCGAAAATGTATGCAAATATGCCTAGCAACAAGACCACGCCAATAGCAACAGCCAAATACAGTTGCACTACAACACCATTGGCACTCATTTTTAAGGTTTTTTTTTGTTTTTTTTATACCAAAAATGACATTTCTTTATCCAAATCACGCATCTGTGATCATTTTCCTTTGAACAATTTCCAAAAAGTAATAATATCCCTACCAAATATCAAGGCAATCAGTCTGGCGGTTTTTGATTTTAAGTCGTCCACACACACACACACACACAAACAAACAAACAAACAAACAAACAAACATACATATACCACACCATGCATATAACACTGCTGAACCTTATCAGTTCGGATGTACTAAAAAAATCAAACAAACAATACAATCTGATACAATGTTATCATCGTGATGTCATGATTTTGTAGTTTTTAAAGATACTTCTTTCAGTTTGCATTAAACAACGCAAGTTACGTTTCTTTCATTATATGAATATTCAAGATATTTCAACGTGTACCATGGACAATAGGAGATTTGCTTGTCAAAGTGGACAGTGTATTGGAATACATCAACATTGTGATAAAATTATAAACTGTGTTGATGGCACAGATGAAACAGAATGCAATGGTAGGCAATACATCTCTTGTCGTATATATGTGTACACCTATTAGCAAACAAGTCAACTTCTGTGTTCTTGACACTATCACGAAATGGTGCTTCCATTATTTTTATTGTGGTATTGTTGTTACATTGTCAGTGGAGATTTCCACATATTGTGATAATATAGTCTCCATAATATATACAATGATAATTTCACCTATACAGGACTGTGTAATGGATTAGCGTGCTCCGATGGATCCTGTCTACCAAAGTCACTTTACTGCGATGGCGTGAATGATTGTGCATTTTGCGATGAAGATACGGTTCCCGATGAAGGTGACAGTTGCAGTAAGTCAAGGCACATACTACTCATGATAAGATAACAGAATTGCATGATCATAATCTGAAACATGAATAAGTGAGACGTTCTGGTTAGTTCGAGGTATATTTAACTTCTACGGTAAAGTTCACATTCATCTCAACCTCTAGTCTATTTTTCATCAACTCAACCCCTTGCTGTGTGTCTTAATTCACCACGAGATATCATAGAATAATATATTACTATATTTACTATAATTTATGTATATTATATGAACACAAATTGACAATAAGGCATTACATGTCATGTAACAGAAGCAGAGGACTGTCCTGCTGGTTATTATCTCTGTGACAACAAAATGTGCGTTAACGAAAAATGGCGATGTATTTATGACATTGATAGTGAAGGATACCCCCTCGGCTGTCGTGTTATGTCACATCTAAAGAACTGTAACAGTGAGTACAATGTCCCACACTAATGTTGCTGTGGAATTATGTTCATTTTGCGAAATGAAATTAAGTATTTTCATAATTATGTAGAGACGAGTGGTTGAAAGATTACTGTTTGCTGTTTACCCCCAAAACAAATAATCATAACAGCAAAGTTTATTTTACAATTTGTAAGGTATACATTTAAGTGGTGAAAGATAATGAGAACTGATAAATCGTGATCATGTATATACACAGTATTTCAATATCAGTTCGATAATAATCTGTTAATCCGACTTGTGCAACACTAATTATGACAATAACATATCATTACATCTACAATTCAGATAGCATTACCTGCCCCATAAACATGTACAGGTGCCACCACAGTTATTGCATTCCACTGCATAGACTTTGTGATGGAGTGGCAGATTGTATAAGAAACGAAGATGAACAGAACACATTGTGTGGTACGTTACCTTAACCATATCCCGTTGAAAGTATACATCTCATTTACATAATTCAATATTGGATCTGTTATGATTTTTTGAATCCTGTCCTATCTCACTTAGTCTACCTGATAATATTAGGGTAATTGTTTAAGGTGTATATAACAAGAATGATATAGAATAATTTCTCTAAACGTTAAGATATGAAATAGAATTGCTCTCCTTTTTGAATAAGCCATGAGATCCTCTTCATGTATATTTTAAATTGTGTACTTTGATTGTGAAATCCCATGTATTTGTATCTATTTACATATGATTTTAAAAACGTGTTTTAGTTTGCGTTTGTATCACAATTTATAAATCTCATAGTTAATAAATGCATTAATTATAAAGAGAATGTGCATAAATGGGCATTTTGTAAAATATTTCTGTTTCATACCTACCATAATTTACTTTTTGTCTGTTTGGTGTTAACGTCCTAACTTCCTTTCTATATATGTGCGTTTCTGATAATTCAATTACTTTGAACCTTTCTCACTGATAGATAAGTTTCAATGTCCACCTGGAGCACTTCATTGTCCGGGAGAAAATAAGTGCATTGGTTTGACAAACTTATGTGATGGAATCCAACAGTGTCTAAATGGACATGACGAATTTTATTGTGGTAAGGCATTACTACCAAAAAATGAAAACAAAATCACAGTTTCCTTTATGATGAAGGCAAAGCAGTCCGTCCTTATTATACTCGGTATAACTTTTAAGTAACTTTGTAATTTTCAATAATATAAACTGTAATCTACCAATAATTCATTTCTTTTATTGATGTCATTCCAGATACAGTCTGTCTGCCTGGTTGTTCATGTGAAGGATACGATGTAACGTGTAAAGGAATTGACGTTTCAAGACTTGATGAATTGACTGCGAACACAAGGCGTTTGTATGTAAATATTTACTCTGCCCCAATTTAATTCTCTACGTTTTGCTGTGTTGTAGCTAAAGTAAACTCCGGAGGTTTTGACAAAAGAAACTGTCAAAACCTCAGTGGTTATATGTTAGAGTTCTTACATCTCCCAAGACATACAGCTTCGGATTTAACTTTATTTGAGATATTTGACAGTATCTGGAAGAATTTTGTAATTTAATCTCTTACGCTTTCTAAAGTCATATTGCTGTACCCGAAGAGATTATTGCTAAAGTCGAGAACCCAGTGTTTTACTTTATTTAGAAATCAAGAAAGCGATTTCAAATAGCGGTTAATTTAGCGAAGCAAAATCACAATGTAGACATCGTAATAACGTAGACAAAAGTATACAAACAGGTTCATTGCTCAGTCGAAGGTCAGAGTTAAGATACTGTACAGGATATTGTCATAAGTTGTAGTACAATAACTTCTCCCCTCACAAATAGATGTCTCTTTATGGGGATTTAGTATCAATTATTGGAATGGGGGTGGGGGAGGGACATTAGGGTTACTCTTGTTTCAACTATGAGAAAGATTTGATTCGGATTTATACCTTATCATGTACTCGTAAGTTCACCATGTAAAAAGCTTCCATTAGTATTAATCCACGTGTTGTTACTTAGCAACTATTCGTAACACCTGAGGACAACTTTAATGAGTGCAATAGATGTCAACATATAAATATATATCATACAGTTAGAATAATGGATATACAACACAATGATATAATGTACAACCTAGATTATGGAATACACAGTCTGTAGCTATAATACATCAAACTGACTAAAAGAACGTTGATAGATGGCATATATTAATAACTTCATATCTGAACAAATTGATTTATATCGTTACAGAATATCAACTGAAATGAACTTTTCAAGTCAATACAATTGGAATCAGACGTTTAGTCGCTTTAATTGGATGGGTGAACTGTAAGTTTAGACTTCTGTCTTCAAATCACATTTCAGCATAAAAGAAACAAAGTCATACACGCCTCATTTATTCATACAGCTATATTTTTTATAACATTTCTATTGCAGAAATATTTCTAGCAATAATATTGATAAACTTTATGCGAAGATGTTTCATGGATTGCAAAACCTACTAAAATTGTAAGTTTTTGTTTTACTTATTTTTTGAATTTAATTTTAGTTTATTATTATTTCCTGCAATTTCAAATATGGGTATCAGTATCCTGTTGGAATACGTTTGCGTTAATCTTATTAAAAGTAGTGTACAATTTAGTTTTTTGAGAAAAGACAATCTTACATATAATGTTATGCTACACAAATGTGAAGACGTCTAACACTGTAAATATATATATACACAATCCGTTTTAATAATGTAAACAATTTGCCTTCCCAGACATCTGGTAAATAATACACTTTCATATTTGGAGGACTTTGCGTTCTTGGGTATGAAGAAACTAAGGTTCTTGTGAGTTCTTGATATCATATTGGACAGCATGATATTTTTTGCACAATATCACCTCTTTGTTCAAAGCTGTCATATCGATATAAGTTCTGTTTTCCGCATAGTGACAGAAGTCGTAAGACGGTCGTCACATTGCTAAAACGCCACGAATTGTAATGCAATGAGCGAAGGTGTGATAACGTGTAATAACCGATTTATCATATGCCTATGCCCAGGAATTCAAAGAGAATACATGAACAATAAATGAGTACAGTCTGCTGCCTACTCCCAATCTGATTAAAATCTTATGTGGTGAAAGCGACTCCCAAGGGAAGGCGGCGATCACTCCGAACAAAACAAACGTCAACACGATGAATAGAGGTAAATAAGGACATCTAGTCGCTTTCACCACATCGGATTTTAATCAGATTGGCCTACTCCGTACATCGCGCCATTCTATATCCAAATATTAAAATGAATCATATGTGCACAGTAGCTCAGTGTAATCATACTACTTGGTATGCATGTGTCCGACATTACTATGTTTATTATCACTATGCCGTATAATGCTATATCATAGTAAATATTTTAACTTTTAAAATTCTTTGTACACGCACAGAAACATTTCAACAAATCGTTTATACGGTTTAGCGGAAAAAGCATTCGCGGGACTGGAAAAGTTGACACTTTTGTAAGTTTCCGTGAAAACATACAGTTTTCATTAGATTTTATCAGTTTATAAATAGATGACGAAACACGTTTCGTTAATTGAAACTCTGGTTTGTCGGCTGATTGATGAGTTTTATTTGATTGTTGGTTTGTTGTAAGCTGGATGGAATAGTCGGTTAACTTGCTATGTTACAATTGTTGGATTGGCTTGCGCAGATGATTCTTGTGCACAGATGAATATATTAATGGACAGGTTGATGGATGAAAAAAAGAATGGTTTCGATTTATTGATTTTACAATATATTGATTCAGAAATGCTTGATTTCAACAAGAATTGTCAGATAGCATTTTTAACCAAAACATCATTGACTCAAAATAGTTCCACAGACATTTCATAAGGCTCATGTTGCACATGTTATATCCTACTGCATAACTCAAATCCTCATTATGATATCTTTTTATCACCAAAACCAATCCAATATATTTCAGAGACCTTCGCAACAACATAATCACTATTTTCGATGAAGATTTGTTCCATGGGTTATTCAGTCTACAAACTCTGTAAGTTAGTCACACTCTACATATCAGCGTGAAAGTGTCACACACAGACGGACAATTAGTTGAGGACTCCTCTATCGTTTTTCGACTTTCCAGTCCATTTTGTGATTGTGTATATTCAGTGTGTGAAGTCAAATTATTTTTCACCATAGTGTTCACTTCAAGTGATTTTCTTAAAGATTAATAGCATGTGTAGTATTTTGTTGTTTTTGTGTTTGTCTTTGCATTTGTTCTGATTACTTTTGTTGTGTTAATTTTTTTCGGGTAATATATAATTATCATTCAATTCAATACCGCAAACACATAAAGATGTTGATAATCACGAACCGTTTAATCAATGACGATAACAATCCGAGAGTACGTTGACTTTATAGTGGTGGAATTACTAACTATTAATACAACAAATATAATTATAGAATGCTTGCGTTTCAGGGATTCATCTCCAAGAACATGGCTTTTTAATTAATTCTGACAAATTAAATAGTTTTCTATTACTTACATTCTAGATATTCTGATTTGTATGCCTTGTGTTGCATCGCCAATTATGAAGAACGGAAACTTGAAGACTGCCTTCCTGAAGCCGACGTGTTTTCATCTTGCAAAGACCTTCTGCCTAATGTCTTAATTCGTATAGTTGCTTGGGTTGTTGGGTTACTTTCGTTTGGCTTCAATTTGACCTGTATAGTCTGGAGGCTGCTTAAAGACAACCGAATGTCTTTGAAATCATGCGATGCATTATTGATATTTTTGCTATCGATTTCTGATTTCTTGATTGGGATCTACTTGATATCTATTGCAAGTGTTGACATGTTCTATAAAAATAGATATATCACCAATGATATAACATGGCGACACAGTATATTGTGTTCATTCATGGGTTTTATTGCTTCACTTTCATCTCAGATGTCCATCTTTCTGATATCTGTCATGACCTTGATACGTTGTCTTGTTATTGCAAATCCCATGGTGAGGCAATACCGAATCAGTTCAAAAAATGCGTGCAAGATTGTGGCTATAGGGTTCATTGTAAATCTAGTGCTCACGATCACTCCAGTGTTTAGATCCAGTTATTTCGGAGACTCGTTTTACGGACAGAGTCGTGTGTGCTTGCCAATACATCTTAGACATGATCGTCCACCAGGCTGGGAGTTTTCTATAACATATTTCACTGTCTTGGTTTTATGTTACGTAATTATAATATGTGTATGTTATTCTATCATCTTCTATAAGCAGTCAACATCAGGGTCTACTTTAATTAAATCTCGTAAATCAAAGGTTTCACGTAAGACAGTGCTCATTGTCTTTGGTATTGTTGGAACAAACTTATTAACCTGTATCCCTATAATTGTTATGACTTTACTTGGCCTGGCTGGAATTGAGATACCCAATGAAGTGTATCCATGGGTGGCTGTCTTACTATTACCACTGAATTCCGTTATCAACCCACCAATTTATTCATTCTCGGCTGACGAATTCAAGTTTATCAATGTACAGGATCTACTAAAACGAAAAATGGCCTTGCAACAAAATTCAAACGAAAATGGTACGTCAGATCTTTATTTTGAGTGAACTATGTATGAGAGAATGCATATAAAAAATCAATCAGTATTAAAAGTACTTTTTTTTCCAAATATGGATACATCTTCAATTGAAGTGTACGTGTTTTGATAATACATACACCCTCGTTTCATTGCGCTGGTTTCATGTTCAGGTTTGTTTTGATATTCATAATATACATCTATTATACATATGTACCTGCATGACATTCTGAATATATTCCATCACTTTCCAATGACATCTTATTGTGGCACTTGCTCTTTGAAGCTAAGCTTATACAAAAATAATGAAAGTAGAAAAATGTTTCTTTTTATATTTTCAACAATACGCTATAATAATACAATTTTATGGCTTTTTATCAATGCAGGCCATGTATGCTACAATATTGCCACAATGCATTAGTGTTTATAAATCCACGTAATAAGTATTCTCGATTTTACTAACATATAGTTAAAAGAACTAACACTTAAGGACTACACTTTTTACCTCCCGTAACAGGAGGTATTGAAATGGGATGTCTGTCTGTCTGTCTGTCTGTCCACCGGTGTGTGTGTGTGTGTGTCTGTGTCATCTGCTTCTTAAAACAGCGGCTTTATATATAATGAAGTTTGCTACACATCTTCCATGTGCTAATGGCAAGAACTGATTTGATTTTGTAACTTATATTCTATATGGTTAATTTGCATAATCAATGTTTTTTAAATAATTAGTCAATGTGTCAAATATGCAAGCTTGAAATTTCATTTAGTTTCATATAATTAATTTTCCATGTGGGAGGCATTCACTTTAAATGTGGTTAAGATATTGCCTAATTACTCAAATTGGTTGATTATGCAAATTATTCATAAAAGCTTTAAGCTAAATCAACAAACCTTATAGGACATATGCGCTTTGTTATGGTTAATGTATGAACTAAATTATACTGAATTTGAAGTATGCATTCTAAATATATAGCCTAATTACTCAAAACCATTAATTATGCAAATAACTGATTAATGATCATTGGATTTTTACCAAAATCTAATCGGTTCTTGCAATTAGCATATGAAAGACGTCTAGCAAATTTCTAATTGCGTCAGCCATTTTTAAGAAAATGATGACAGACACACACACAGACAGACAGACAACAGACAGACAGACAGACAGACATATGTAACCATTTCGATACCTCCCCTTACGAGTGGTAAAAATGCATACTTCAATTTCAATATAATTCAGTACATAAGTTAGCCAGAACTAAGTGCATATGTCCTATAAAGTTGCTGATGTAGATTAGTTTTTTTCTTATGTAAGGAAGAGGTGTATTAGTGGGTGAAAGTCTGTGTGTGTGTGTGTGTGTGTGTGTGTGTGTCTGTGTGTCTGTCTGTGTCATCGTTTTCTCCAAAACCACTGGCTCAATTCAAACGAAATTTGGCACAAATCTTCTGTTGTGTAATTGCACAAATTAATTAGGTTTTTGTAAAAATCCCATGAATATGTAATTAATTGATCGATCGTCTGGTCGCACACACAACACTTCATTTCAAAAGTGTGTCACCGTTGTTGATGTAAGGTAAACCAGGAAGCTACAGTACGGGTGTATCAGGCTGCTGTTCTACACTGAGAAAGACTCTGTTTTCAGTCAAGTGTTTGTATTGATGTTTTGTTGAATCGTAAGATTATTACATCAACGCAAGGAGGTGAGCACTGAAAGTACACATCATCTGTAAGCTTTATTGCAAAAATATGCAGTCACAATTGTCTGCTCACTTCACACCTTTCACACTTATATACGATTTGGAGCAGATGGTGCGTCTGTCAATCTTGATTGAAAAAAGAATGTATACACATTTCCCAGCGATGAAGTAGGGCAATAATACCTTATCAATTCATTGTATTAAAGTTGTTCATCTGTTACGATACGTACCATGAAGTATGTAAACTTTCTGGTGTGTAATAATAGCAGTGTTATGCGGGTTTCAATTTCGTTTATTATTTGCTATGGAAACGGGTGTACATATCCTGGGTATGTAGGGGATCACAAAAGTCAAGCGCAGTCGAGGATGGCAAGCTTTCCTGGCATTTGAACAACGTTTTTGACAACTAACTTTCACTGGGACCTGAAAAAATCACAGATGTAGAGCTAAATGTATTGCATAAATCATGAAATTGCAAGACTACCCTTACACAAGGCATTCAGTGTAAAAACTGGTAATAAATAATTTACATGATTAATGACTTTTGGTAATTCTGCTTTATCTTAAGAATGCAAGCTTCAAATTTCATATAATTTGGTGCATATACCAACCATAACAATGCGCACAAGTTTGTTGACATAACCTTTACTTTTAATGGGTAATTTGAATAATTAATCTTTGGATTGCACATTTCAAAATCCCTATCTTTGGAATGCTCGTTTCAAATACCTTATAATTTGGCACATACACCAACCATGACAAAGCACAGATCCTCTAAAGCCTGTTGATATAATTTTTAATTTTGACTAATTTGCTTAATTAATTATTTTCGGTAATTAGTCTTTTTTTTAAGAATGCAAAGTTCAAATATCAGATAATTTTGTATATGTTTTGATGGGCGATGGTAAAGCAGTATCACTTGAGACTTCATATTATAACTTATAACCTGTATTGTTAATTTGCATACTCCATTTAAAAAAAATAGACAATATGTTAACTTGCAAGCTACAAAGTTTCGAATTGTGCATTCTAACAATGTGTGTAGGCCAAAAAATCTACGGTTTTGTCCTTATGAGAGACATTCAGTTTAAAACTGGTTACTTTAACTTTTTCCCTAAAGAATTACGGAGTAAATTTAAACTGGAACAAATAAGGATGCTGCGAACGTCAAGAATATTATGGACTCAAGTGTTTATAAATATGTCTGACTCAGACCTTCCCATTGTTAAAATAAACAATTTTACCGATTGGAAAGATATTGACACAGCCGAAAAGAAACAGATGTTAAGCGATTTAGACATATCAGTTAAAGAAGTCCACAATTGTAAATGTTACCATGGTGACATAGATTTGGATCATGCTCTGATTGACATGAGTGACGTAAGTAATATAACATGTAATTCTCATTTTCGTTTTAAAGCACCCGTATGGATGAGGATTCGGTATTTATTTTGGAATTTTACTTTTTTGAAAACAATTTTGTCATAGCTTCCTGCTTTGACAAATAAAACATATGCCGAGTCCTTGTTTGTAACTAAATAAATGACAAAATATTAATAAATATGTAAAATGTTTGTTATTGTATTACAAAAGGACTCACTATACTGCAACTTCTAAAGTTCTGTTACTTGATTATGAAAAAAATACATGCTTAAATTTGCTTGGGTTTATCAGACCAAAAAAAATTGTTTCTGGTCAGCGCCCGCATCACTTAAATACCCGCTTTTTTGTGTTTGTCTCGTGGGGGGGGGGGGCGGAGGGTGGATAATGAGTGCATATGTACCCTGATGGACGAAAATTACAACCACAAACTCTACAAAAATTCCAAAACTAGGGGTCGAAAGTCTACATTTTAGCCAGAAACAGGGGTCAGATGTCTACATTTTAGCCAGAAACAGGTGTCAAATGTCATGAGTTTCGACCACTTTTGATACACGTTCATTTGACATTTGGCTGCCCGGGGTTCGGGGGTTGGGGCGACTACTTCCGATAACGATGACTGAAAACAACCCGTGGAAACAACCTTGTTCAAAATATGTGGTCAAAAGTCGTACCTGCATTGAAAGAGGTGGGTCAAACCTCTACATAATGCTTTAAAAATCAAGTCTCAAAGTATATATATATATATATATATATATATATATATATATATATATATATATATATATACACACACACACAACATTTGTTTACATACAAGTTTGTGTATAACAGCCGTTAATGGACACATATAAGTACTGTACATAAACTCAGTAGTCTGGGACATAAAGTAGCATGTTAATTAGAACGACTGCAATAATATTACGCCCTGAAGATTTTTCTGGTGAAACGGTCCGTAGCGTAAATCCATAATGTAATATCATACTCGTCTTCTTTAATTTTATGTATATACATATATATTTTTGGCAAATATTGTTGAATAATCTTCTTCTATGAATCTAAATAAAAAGGATTTCAAACTGTATAACGATAAAATGAACTGTTTTTAGAATATTTTTATGAATGACAAGCAAGTTTACAAGGCGAAACCAATATTATTATATTACCCACTATCGGCCTTTCGTCCCCCATTTATCGTCGTTAGTTCTATTTCTGCATCCTAATGACTCGTACATACTGCCGTTTGGTATAATTTTCAAATTCATTTGCCTTATTTTAGATAAATTGTTTAGGAATGATCATGATGGTGGACAAGCTTAGGGACAGTCTAGAAGAACCGTCGTCCAAACTGACCCAAAATGCAAATCGTCCGGTATCCGGAAATAAATCATCCCAGACTGCAAAAGACAATCAACCCGATGAGTTAGAGAAATCAAACCACGATGATGCACAGGGAGGATCCGAGATTGAAGAGACTCACCGGGCAACAGTGAATTCAAACCATGATAATACAAGTACTATACAAACAAATCATCCTCAAGCGGCAACAGAGTTCAATATTGATGTTGTACCTGAAAATACCACTAACGATGAAACACATTTGCCGACTGTTGAATATACGGATAATAGTGAGCACACGTCACAGATAGAGCAACCTCAAAGGGATGAAAAGTCCAATCAGGATACTGTGTATGAATAATAAACACATCTCCCGAGAGTTAGTGGTGATAGTGAACATACTTCACAGACAGATCAACATTAAGACGCTTTTAAAGTCCCATCAAGATCATATACACAAATAAAGAATCTAAGTGTGATTGATAAAACTAATCAGGAGAGTGTTTATACTAATGGTAATACAAAATAAGTACTCATTGCGATACCGTTAAGTGTATCTACAGGTTTTGACTGGAAAATAGGACTTTGAGACTTGAACAAATCGAAGGAACAGAATTTGACAAAAGTGATATTATAATCATTTGTATCTAGAATTGCATCTTATTATTAAATAATAAACTATATAGTTAGGATTGGGGACATCGCGGAGGTAAAGTTTGGCCTCACAATCTGAATACTTTACTCTAATTATTTATTCCTCCGAATCTGCAAGATGTGAAATTAAAATGATTGAACAAAATGCTCAGCAAACCAATATAGAGTAGTAACAACTGGAGTCAGTGATGTACTCACAGTATGAAGACAATTGGAAGATACGTAAAAGGCATGCCATAACTCTTTAAGATAAGACTGGAAACGTACCGAATATTTAAAACATTGGAAATGCGACAGTTAAATGACTTTGCTACGTGTGACAGGCGATAGAAATCATCACCGTGTCGGAAAACACTGACACGAATTTGAAAAAGAGTATGGGGAACAAAAAGGACAAAAAAGAGAAACTTTTGTACTAAGAGAAGGACGAAGCAGATTCTCGAAAAAAATGCATGTTTAATAGGATCCTACGATGGACATATAAATACGATACATTGTTTACTCGTGACTGTCACAACTCATTAAATTTTATGATATGTCCTGAATCGTTCATTTTTTTGTTCATGACTATAGTACACTGTATTAACCATAAGTGGTGAGCTAACTTCTCGGTTTAATTATGTAACAGTGTTTTGTTTTTCGTTTGATAACTTAGATTATATTAGATTACTTATTGACCAATGCGACTATAAAATCGAAAAGGAATATATCTTGGTGTTGCTAAAATGATCAACAGCACATGACAAATACAGCATGATACACAGATAGAGTGCATACAATGCAATAATACAATACGATAAAATACTGTACAATAAGATAGAAATATATAATAATCACAACTCTTATGATAAGTGATTGCTCTCGGATAAAAGCTATTCTTAAAACGTGTAGTTTTGGTTCTAAGACATCTGAAACGTTTCCCAGAGGGGAGTAATTTAAAAAGGCTGTTTGTTGGGTTAGAAGCGTCATCAATGATATTTATACATTTACCAGATAAACGTGCATGATACAATGACTCAATGGAAGGTAAACCTGTGTTTAAAGTTATCGATTCAGACAGCCTGTAGCCCATGGCCAGCTGGACATGCTGGGGCTTAAAGAAGGCTAAGACCCACAAAGAAATTGAAATATCAATTTTCAGTGAACAGAGTTTGTCTGTGGAATTATCGTGTTAAAGGCCGAGCTGTAATCTATAAAAAGGACTCTTGCATATGTGCATGGTGACTCTAGATGTTGAAGTATAAAGTGCAGGGCTAATGCAACATCATCATCAACAGACCTATTTGTATGATATGCAAATTGAAATTGATCGAGTGATGAGTTAGTGAATGACTTAAGATATTTCAGAATTAACCTTTCAAACACTTTCATGAAACTGATGTTAACGCTACAGGTCTGAAATCATTAAAACAGGAGATTTTACTTACTCATTTTATAAACTAAAATTATTGTATGTCTGTGTTACATTGGACGTTCGTATGTGTAGAAATATTGATGATGCTTTAAAGTTTAGTGCAGTTATTGTTTTTTGACGTTTTAAGTGAGTTTAGTGAATTGAACAGATTTCCATTAATGTGTGCTGACATACTGTACGTAATTATGATGTTAGATTTGTTAGCGTTCATTTAAGGATGAATATTCGAACTATGTGTATACAGTAGCTAAGCATAAATGTGTTGAATTACAACAATGTTCGACCAACTGTACCTATTAGCCTGTCTACGGCAGTGCTAAAACTATCTACGTACAGCAATTTCCTCTATTGATCACACTTGTGTAATCGTTCACTCCCTGATGTTTAATTGTAAACAAATTGTTGATAAGACTAAGGCTAGGCTGGCTAGTCACTACACAGATACAATGACACACTTACATTCACTCACTTCAGACGGTAAATAAATACCTTCATACACAATTTTACAACTTTGTTCATTATATCAGATTAGATATCCCACAGTGTCGCTATCCTAAACATGCTACTTAAAACTCCACCGGTGACATGTACACTAATAAAATATCAGGGAGTGAAAATCGCAGTATGATCAATTGAGAAACTTGCTGCTAGTAGGTAGTTTTAGTACAGTTTGAGACAGGCTAAGATGTACAGTTGGTCGAACATTGTTGTAACATGAATATTGGTATGGCTTTGATATGCCTCGATATTTAATGCTAGCATTTACTTTGTTTGTGATCTGCCGTAGTCGGTATGTTTATACTCAAATGTGAGTGAACATCAGTGATGTATCCTGACATGAATTGTGGTTATGAAATGTTGTTTGATATTGGACTTGGTTTTCTTAATTTACCAAATTTCTGTCATCGCATTAATCATCAGTAACGGTGTAGATATCGTATATTAATGTCTGTTTCTATTCATACTATAAATCAATCAGTGAATATTACTGAATCCGTTGACATTGTTCAAGTACATGAAACTGAAAGGCAACCTCGTTTATGTCAAAGCATTGAGTGAATATTTTATTTCGTGTTATGTACATTTTGATATTTACCTCGATATTACAGCTTTCCATCTTCTTCTGTACATTTTTTTGTTTTGTTGTTATTTGATAAAGTAGTATGACGTCATTCTTGATTCATCATATTTGTGATATTCAATATTTGTGTATTTTCTATTTGCGAGATTTTCATAGTTTTCATTTTATTGTGGGTTTATTTATATGGTATAGTGTGGGTTTGTGAGTTTGACTTTTAGAATTTTGATGTTTTATAGGGAACGAAACACGATGGGTTTTAAAAGGTATAATTTTTTTCAGGGCATTTTTCTGATTGCTTATACAGGTTTAGTTGAGTTTACAATGATACAACGTTTTTCAACGTTTCTTCCTGATGGGTTATTCAAGTTTTAGTTGGGTTTACAGTAATAAATCGAAGAGAACTGGAGAAAAGAGAAGCAAAGCAACTTCTGAAAAAAAGTGAAGATTAAGAAACTTGAGGAAAATAAGGAAAGATGTCGAAAAAGACAGGAAGCTGAGCCGGAAGAGGAGATGAGATCATCGATCATCTAGACCTGTTAGTTTCCTTAATCTTCAGTAAAATACCACTCCTTAACTTAACTTGTGACATACTGATGTCATGGGTTGATTAATCTGGCTTCAATGTTGCAATAAGAACGTTATGCAATTATATGAATGATGCATTGTATATGATTAAATCGTATAGTAGCCACTAAAGAATAATCCTATGAATTTCGTAAAATAATCTCACAGAAACTGTTTTTAATTAACTCGACGAAACATTTATTTAAAAACAAAACAAAGAATACTAGGTATATACCGTTGAGAGCGATTTTTTAATTGTACACTTTTCATATTCCTCTTGATTTCCGAATCTTAGTAAATATAACCACAAATACGGTGTATTTACTTTTAACTTGCTTACACGCATTCTCGCAAGCCAGGGCACATATTTCCTGCTGAAGCCACGAAATATTATTGGGTGGTGCGCATGACGGAACTAACATACTCTTCTTTCGACAGGTTCATGCCGAAATCTACCGTTTTAGATAGGGAGAGGCAGCACACCTGAACGAGGTAGCGCCATAAGCAAACGTTGACTCCTAGAGAGATTTTACAACATACTTTTCAGGTTTATAATTCAGTTTTGAACTGTAGATAAGTGCATAACTTTGACTTTGTACTAACATCTTGCTGCAATTGACGTCAAATGATGTTTCATGAAACCATCTCCCCTCCACTGTCTATGATGAAACCAATATCTGTAAAGAGTTCAAAAATTGTACATAATCAATTCAAATGACCAATTTTGACTATTCAACACAAAGTCCCGTGGAATGGCAAAATCTTTCTGGTTAGTCTGTTCTGTTCTAAAGGATGCTTATTGACAAACACAGACACACACAGACACACAGACACACAGACACACAGACACACACACACACACACACATATATATATATATATATATATATATATATATATATATATATATATATATATATATATATATATATATATATATATATATATATATATATATGGGGGCTTAAACTAGGGTTGGTCGGATTATCGTAAACACACTATTTTTATATTTTGGCCTAAAATAATAAGGTCATGACATGTGTCTTTTTATGATTAACGTCATCTTGGGATAGAGCCATTGAAACGGGGGCGGGGGACTGAAGGATTTTAGAGACAGAACAAATTTGTTTCCATGGTATGAGCAAAAAAAATTATGTTGTACTGCAAGTGCAGAAATGCTTTAAATGTCAAATTCCCTGGTACACGTGTTTATGGTGCCACCGCCATAGGCAGTTTTATACTTTCGCAAATGCTGAAACAAACTGAATCACTATCATCAAATCAAATTACTAAGAATACTGACCTGACTTAGTACCTTGAATGAATCCTGTAATTTTTCATAATGATAAAATAATTTTAAATGGTATAGCATGCAACAATATACTTTTTGGTGTTAGTTTTCTGAATGACACTAGATAGCACTCTCTTAGTCCTTAAATTTCAAAAAATTAAAAAGAGGGAGGGGGTGAACCTCGTACCCATCCCCATGCTCTATTGTGTTTTGATTCAAAGTTAAACTGGTATTGTTGCCACTTTGACATATTAAATAGCACCACAAAGCATTCTTTTAGTTCTTCAATTTCAAAACTTTCTAGGGGTACCTACCCCTACACTGCACCCCTGTATTTTGATTCAAATTTTACCCCGTATTATTACTACCTTGACATGATAAAATAGCACCAGAAGTATCTTTGAATCCTTGAAAAAAATCTCCACTTGGCTCCCTCAAACTTCTAGTCAACTTGTACTGTCTACTTTCTATTTTTACAGGCCACTTTGGGAATATTAAAGCATCATGAAAGTCTCCGGGATCCTGTTATGAGGAAATTTAATTTCAAAAATAAAAAGTTACATGACTCGACTTGATGCGGTGAAAAGTCAAATTTATAAAGCATATATTTAAAAGAAAATTGCTGTACCCCTACTTGGAAAAAAATTTCTGTCATTGTGGTTGAAAAATAAATTGTGGTTGGATCCAAATTAGTTTTTCGGACAAAGAACACGAACACGCAGGCTTCAGATTCCATTCTCTTCAACTTGACTCGAACAGAAATATTAAATTTGTACAAAAATGGGGGGGGGGGGGGTGAGATTCCTCTGTGTCCTGTCAGTGCACCGATCCACTTTGGGCACTAAAATTAGATAATATTTCTATTTGTAAATATTATAGAATAGTTTTAAATAGTTCAACATGAATGAGTGTGAGTAAAGGTTCAATTTTATTTGCAGTTTTAAAAATTCTATTTCGCGTTGAAAATCAAAATGAAGGTAGGGAAAAGCCGATTTGTTACTGGTCCAATTGGCTGACAAGGCATTTTTTTCATATGGTTGGTTCAAGTAAATATTAATTACAAATTTAACTATAATTGTGAGTGATCCCTGGGTGTTTGAATTTAGAATTTACCGACTTCAGTGTGCAGTTTATTGGAAAAATACACAACCGAACAGACGAGTTTTTTTTCTTTGCAAATGTACTATTTTATTTTTTGCTGTGTTTTACAGTTTAACGTTATGATTTCAACTATATAGTAAATTTTATCCACATGATACCTGAATGGAAAACTACTTCAAAACATGTTCGTACTTAGCAAGTCAACAAATAAAATTTACAATAACTTACAAGATATAGTAGTATTTACCTATACTGAAGATTTATGTTCTTCAAGCTAAAGCAGGGGAAACCATGCAGTGTTTTCGCGTTACTGTTTTGAAGAAAACTTATACAAGCAACACAATGAAATAAAAAGTCTGTGATATCGATAAAGTAGACTTAGAGCTCTCCGAGTTTGCATCGTAACTCAACAACACAAGACAAGTTTTCCTCGAAACGATTTTTCATTGGAATATCCGGTAAGTTTCGTAGGTACCCTTCTGTTTTTTTTCTAATTGTGACAAGGTAGACTTCATATTTTAAGGGTAATATCGTTGAATTATGTTTGTATATAGATCTCGTGCAGCTAATATTTAGTCCAGAGGTGGATGTCACACTGTCACTAAGGGAGAAATTTAACGACAACTGAAGGACAAGATACTACGAAAAAAATATTATTGCCAGGGAGGTCATTTTGTTGTGTAGTCTTTCAAATTACACCCATTTTTCAAACTCATTAAATATTACTTTAGGAAAAGTGAGATATTTATTTAGATATTACACCTCGACATTTTTCTTCTCCCTGTCTTTTTTCTTTGTGTTTGTATGTTTTTTTTAAAATATATTTTTATGGGACATCTTATTGGCCTGAATTATAGAAATAATAATAATTATAATAATCTTCCCTCAGCTAAGGAAAATACGAGTGACCTAAGGGGCCTTGTTGCTACGAGTCGCTAGACGATTTGTTTCCTGTTGAATGAAGAAAACTATTTGGGCGTATTAACATTATACTCCCTCCAGCATAATTTGTATGATTTTTTGGGATAATAACGACTATTTGGAACTCATTTTCGAGCAGAACTAGTGATATACACATGGGCTGCCATAATGTAGAACGACCAGGGTATATTCAAATTCAACTAATTGACTAGTGAATGGTAAAATAATAAACAATATTTTGATCTAAACCATATGAATATATAAGCTGATACAATTTTGACGAAGTGTAATAAAAAAATGAAATCAGAAGCGGAGCAAAAATCAATCGTAATAAGACAATATTGATAACTATATAAATATGAATCTAGAGATGTTCTGTTGACTGACTGTATGGAAACAACATAGATCAATAATAAGGAAGCATGAGATCAAAGTATAATTGAAATTATCTTCATATATAGCTGGAGGTGAATACACATACATGACGGATGAAAGGAGATCATTATGAACATCTGTAGAATATGTTAGCAAATAAATACTCTAATATCAAAACAAGACTCCTTAGGCACAATAAAAAATTGTATTTCCGATTACGCTCAATTTTACAAGGTTGGGTAGGTAGTTTTTTTAATTCTATTTTATTTTATTATATTTTTTTTCCTGTGTGAGTGTCTAGTTCACGTTTTCCATTAGTTTTCCAAATACTTTCTGTGTTGTTTATTTCTTCCTATCAGACGTACAGCCATTGCAGATTGGAAGAACGGTTTTATATTGTCTTTTTAAGTTGATGTCAGTTTCTGCATCCACTATATCTTGTGAGATTTCAACATTTTTGCGATTTTATCATTTTTATCATGATAGAGATAACCATTCGTTGACGTGTGACTGTAACGCTCTGTGTTTCGCGTCGCAGTCACGTCAACGAATGGTTATCTCTATGAGGTCGATGATGGCGCACAGTACAAGGTTATTCGAGCACGGTCGTGGAGTACGTTTTGTAGATGTTATCGTACATACAAAATAATTCATGTATCGTTAATTTTAGTAAAGCGAAGCTCCGAGGACTGTGAGAGAGTCTAGCAGTTGTAATACAACAGTTGAAGGAATAATTGAGAGATTAGCTATATACCTTTCATACTGGTAACGGCAACTGAAACTCTGAAAAACCAATTTTCCTTCTTAAAGTCAGCACATCAGCTCAGCCATATAATTTGTTGTCATTCAGAGAAATTGGTGAAAAAGACTCGGGATCTTATATTATAGTTCAGATTATGCATAAAACAGTACTAGACACACTATCATTATCATAAAATTGTCGTTGCATGTCTGAAATACAAATTACGCATTCCTAGAGAACTGACCAACCAGTCCAAAGTTTAGACCAATTTATCATGTTTTCTGGTGCTATCTGTATGTATGGCTAATGGACTACAATATAAATGAACCAAAGACCACAACGTCACAAGAGTTTTTTAGATGTCGCTATGACAAAGTCGTTAGAGTTGTGTTCGAGTTTATGGTATTTGATGGCATGTTCTTAATAAACAATGCACCTCTACCAGCCCACACAGCCTTTATGTAACTGTATACTGACCCCTTTATCAGGCGTGGGCTTGTAGCAGATATCGGGATACATCTAATGAGTGATGATTCACAGAGACTTGTTACACGTCCAAAAGATTTTAGAGAGTTCCAGGAGGGATTGATGTGTGTGATTTGAAGAAGTTGATGTCGACGTCGTAGGGTACATACAGGAATACAATACTCTTCCAAATAACTGGAGGAAATTTATGAATGCAGATGAAATATAAGAAAGTTGGTGACTATTTGAATGTCAAATTTATGCTTGAAAATGATTATTCCTGCCTTGCAAGGAGATCACATTTTAATTATTATAGCTGGTGGGTTTAATGGGAGAAAATAAAGACAAGTGTAATTGTAAATAGGGATGGAGTAGTTACTGAATGGAGTGAAGAGAGTTGTCATGAGGAGACAGACAGTGAGTGTGTCCTTTTTGCTGGTGTGTCTCCTTATAAGAAAGGAGTTATCTAATCACCCGATACAGATACATACCATGTATAACTGACAACGTTGCAGCAATATGTTGACAAGTAGATCGTTGTACAACTTTACAATGACCTTTCAATTTGATCTAAGAATTCTAGATATGAGTGAACTGGCAACATATTTTAAGATAGATTCAGAACTCCAACACCTTCCAACCTTATCTGCTGGTAAAATATTGCAAACATTTTCATCTGTACATGTTGTGACCTTGTACCATATTTTGCTGATGTTGGAAAGATTCTACAAATCATTTCTCCGATACTCTAAGTTCATAACAAGTAGTTCTGTACTTGCTTGTATTTTGACACATTCAACTGATAACTCTATGAATCTCTTGCTGCTAGTTGGGACTATCTACTTCAAGAAGCATTTCAAACCTTTTTTGTATCCACTCCTTTGATGTATAGAAACTTGGCAAATGAGAATAAAAATGTGAAACTTCATGATCATAGGAAATAGCTTGATCACATTTGTGAAGTAATTTGACCACGTACTCAATATGAGGAAGAATTCCTCCTTTCTTTTGAATCACTGGAACTACACTGATATCATGAAGGGTTTCACATTTGTGGACCCACGCTAATCAGTATAACGCAAATATTCCCTGTTTGTCTGATTATGGGTATAAAACAAACCATGATGGATGCGATCCATTGATATTGTATGGGATACTCGTGAAACTCTAGTGAAAATAAATGACAATGTTGAAGTTCTGACAAAGTGATGTGGTGTGAAACAATGCCTCCTTGCAATAGTAGGTGTTGTAAATGTTTTAATGCTCACAATGGTTAAGGTCCAGGCTGTCGTTGCAAATATTGTAATAATCCACACAATGTTGACCCGGATTTTTGTAATGCTCTAAAAAAACGGACCATGTCCAGAATTATGAGAACCTGAACTGTCTTCATGGGCGATGGTGGAGTTTGGTGGGAGACAGAATAATTCAAGGAAAAAACAAAAAGCAATGTCAAACTAGTTAGCATTTGCAAGTGTTACCGATTTGTCTTTGGTGTTGATAGCTATTGACCAAGTTCAAGTTGTAACTTCAGACGCACACAGTCAATCTCAGAGCTACCAGAATCTCAGGATACGCATTCAGCGGATAAACTCACAAGCACACAAAATATTACTTTTGGTGAAGAAGGTGTATGCTTAAACCAACAATACGAGAGCTTTGGATTCGTTTTCCTTCACTTACAGCAGTTCAAACTAGATAGAAACGATTAGTTCCCCGTAGTATTCCTACTACGACGTAGATCAGTCACCGTAAATCCAGACGTGTTGCTCTCTTCCGCCCCGCAAGATCTCTCCTCGTATCAGTTGGCCGTTTTGCATATCCCTACATTCACATTTTATTCAAATTCAAAGCTTCATTCCGTAATACAAATATGGTTAGTAAATAACATGTTTACAGTAAACTTCAATTCTTTTCCTTATATAGGAAGTGTTTATGAACTACATTTAATTTAATTCAGAGATAAACAGTTATGGAAATACCCTTTTACACTATAGTTGAATTCATTAAAAGTTGTGATTTAACACTTGTAGTAACACTTGCAACATTCACTTAATTACAAGTAATAACATGGCCTATCTCGTATTACTATCTCATTAATCAATTAGACCTCACACGGTCGGGTAACCTAGATACAATTACTGTGTTTATAATACAATTATATACTTTGTAACACAAGCAAAAGCAATGCTCCCGAGGGCAGATGTGTCATGTTACATTACATGTTTTTGTTAATTCATAGACCCTGACACCGTCAATGAAAGAAAAACTTACATATCATACATACATACATACATACATACATACATACATACATACAAACTCAAAGATAATCAATCTATGAAATTACTGTTACTGGCTGTGTAACATGATTTTGTCCTACTATAATATCAAATGACAGCAATTTCCATTGTAAACTTGATACTGAAAGCTGACATTGGGTGTCCTTGAAACTCACAAATCTTTAACCAAACTATTAAGAACGTCAAAGTGAGGATACCTTAAATACTATTGTAATTATTTTCTGATTTACACAACAAGATAATTCTCCATGTCTGACCGGGCCGGGCGCACATGCATTGGCCGTCTATAGTGGCCATGCCAGTGATCACTCATTGACAACATTCACATGTGTCACTGTCAACATCATGCAACACGATCCTGCTTTTTCGGAATCAAAATACAATTGTACTAATTTTGTTTCTAATTGTCTAGTCTTGCTGCTAGATGTTCCGGCTTTCTGTCGATACTATAAGCGAACGAAGTTCGCAGTGAGGGCTTGCCCGAACAGTCTAGCAAATGTCATTTTCAGACCGGACATTCCATTGAGATTAGTGGGTTGGGCCATGTGTGCATATATATATATATATATATATATATATATATATATATATATATATATATATATATATATATATATATATATATATATATATATATATATATATATATATACTTTAATATATTCAATCTCTGCATGCAGGTGTTGACAAACACATTTACGTCATTACTATGTCATCATTTTACAGTAATTGTGTTTGATGAGTGTGTAGACGTTGTCATTCACACATTTTAGTTAACGCATTGGTGGTTATTTTTACAAGCCCCTCCTTAAGATGAATATGCATAAAAAATTAGTTTTGTCCTCTGTTTGTGCTTGTCGCTAATACGGTTCTCTGATTGGCAGTTATTTATATCCTGATGACATTTGCTAGACCTTGGATGTTCCATCCTCGATAGCGATGTTCGGTCGTGTGTCGTATTCTATCGGAAGAACATCCGAGGTCTAGCAGATAGACTATATAATCGCATACTTATATCGAGGGCCGAAGGCAGTTAGCTCGGGCTGAACGCCCTCGATATCAGTACGCGATTATACTAGTATTGCGCTGGATCAGAGCACGGCGACAACATAAGTTTAGATTAAACGTAGGCGTAGATAGAAAAAAGGCGCGGGCGTCTGTTGACAGTCTAGGACTACACGTAAGCGGGTTAGTCAACTACCGACTGTTCGCCCATTCATGCCTTTAGTCAAATGTTGAGAGATGGGGACAGATGTGTACATTGGTTAGTAACCTAATCCGCTTTCCACTATAGTCCTTATCGTCTTGTCAATGGCGAATCCGATAAGAGGCAAAGCGATACACATAACGTTGGTTTACATTCATACCCCCTAAAACATCGACCATAACAATAACATAATTATGAACAAGCTTCAAGAGGTAACGCTGCGCAGATAAAATTGGGAGCACTTTTGGAAGACTCCAACAAAACCTGATGAACTGAAAGTGGTTGGTGACGTTGAATGTTTGTTTTTTGATTGTTTGTTTGTTTGTTTGCTTGTTTATCTTTTTCATTCTGTATGTGTATCACTTTTGAATATTACAAAAGATAGAAATTAAAGTTCACAACATACCAGTTCCACAGTATCCACCTTTCCCCCCTGTATACGTTGTAGCTTTTACATCCTTGTACACATCCATCTCATATACTCTTCATGTACAACCCATGTAGTCACCAAACATCTTACACTCAAAACCTCCTGATTTCAAAAGTTCCAAGAAAGACTTTGGAGTTTTCATTATGTCTATAAGATGCCATGGAACCAACCTTAGATAGAGTGATCTGTCAACAGAATCAATATAGGATACATTGTCTTCAATGTTG
Source organism: Glandiceps talaboti (assembly GCF_964340395.1). Lineage (NCBI taxonomy): Eukaryota > Metazoa > Hemichordata > Enteropneusta > Spengelidae > Glandiceps > Glandiceps talaboti. Next base: position 7,098,479 of record NC_135554.1, read on the forward strand.
AAATTCTGAGATCCCACTTTCCTGTCCGAATATACTTATACAAGGCACAGTATGAACAAAGGTCTTTCTGAACCTTAGCCAAAATTTGCTCTGGAGGCACTGATGCGAAAGATATGGTTATTACGTAGCTGTCTGCTTTGTACATTAAAACAAACCTTGTACAAAATGGATGGACAATTATAGCATGGATTGACCAGTTTGTAAACAAAAATAGCATCTAAAAACGTTCCCCTCCTCACCAGTGGGGGAAGCTTAAACCTAGCACATAGTGAATCGTAATCTGTTGAAGTATATTGCACATTTGATTAAAACATAAAAATTTAATAAATTTCTGCTGTAACGTTCGATTTTATCAATTTGAGTTACTTGCCATGGTGACCAAATTACACTGCAGTACTCAAGATGGCTTCTAACATGGGTCACATATAAAGATCTTAATGTAGAAATGTTGGAAAAATTGGCACATGTACGTTTGATAAAACCCATCATTCTAAAAGCTTTCCTGACAATACTATCAATATGGGTGCTAAAAGACATCTGTGAAGAAAGTAGAATACCAAGATCTTTGATACTATGAACACGAACAAGGGGACCATCAGCAATATTGTAATTGTATGTGATCAGTTTCTTTTTGTTACTAAATGTAATTACATTACACTTCCCCACATTGAGCTTCAATTTCCATGTATTACACCATTTGTAGACATTATTAATGTCTGTTTGAAGCTGTGCGGTAAATATGTCCAATAAAATTGATTTTTGCTCCGCACCCTATAATCGGTTTCTCAAAATAACCACGATTTCAACTTGTTACTGTACACATCTGCAAAAAGTAAATATCTAATCATTGGTATTTTAACAATCTTCAATAAATATAATTGATTTTCTGATCGCAATACTCCATTTGCAACCAATGTAGCTTTAAACCATAGATCATGGCATGGCTTTCTCTTTTTATTTGTATTCTATGTGATGCTATAGTCGAGTCTCACTTTGTTAACTACCTACCCAAGGTCAGACCTTATAGCTACATATCACGTGACATATTTCAACTCTTTAAATCGGTAATTTTCAAAGAAGTCAAAACCCTGTGTAGAAATACCGCACTAAATTGTCCTTTTGGTAATATGAACAATACATGCAATATCTACTGAAGCAGTACATCTGTTTACAGAAAGTGTTGTGGTGACATGTAATATTGTTCAAAAAAATTAAAAGCCGCTCTCAGTAAAAATCACATAACATTGGGTCACTGGGCATATTTTGTTGAATACAAAGGTAAAGCTGGTATCAAATTTAAGCCATTTTATAATCCGATATGTCCATTTCAATACTGTTTCATCTTTTTTTTCGCAACTCGTAGTTTTTTGTGTGTTCTAACATTAAACCTTCTTGAAAGAGGATTAAATTTACATGAAAGTAATTGTTGTCTATTCCCTTCAAATGAACTCCAACACTTAGTTCATTAATTCAAAGTGACCAGCGTTGTAGGCTACCATATGGCAAAGTTTTAAAGATATATTTTGAGAAGATAGATGTTTAGGGAAATTCTTCCTTGAGGCGCAGTCTACCTTATGTGCCCTGTTCAATCCATCGAATTCACTACACATATCTTTGTCAGAGCTGACAAAGGTCTAGTAATGAAATGTTAGGGGATACAACATGACCATGTTCACTACATTCTGTTGGATCCTGTTGGTGTGTCATTTAACAACTGCTGTTGATCGAGGTAGGTAGACCTGGGCTGCATGTTCGTTATCTCTATGTCAGTATGTGAATTTCATGATTGAAGATAGCAACTGATAACATATTTATACGTCCGCCTCAATGTAAGACTAAACAGCAATTGTTTTACTTTTTACTTTCCGTGTCGAGTTATCTTCCATCGGCGCCGTTTACAACTATTCAGAATCCAGTAAGAAACTGTTCATACTAGTGCTGCGAGGATTAGAGTTGTACGGCAAGTGTCCCAATCATTCTATCTCAGCACTCACACTCTCATACATTTGTAAAGGGGTCGACTTGGCTCAGAGTCGGGAGTTAGTCATGACTGAGAATGGATTTCAGTTTGCCAGAATCACCTACCACAGTGATGGTGGATGTTTTAATTCTGACTTTCACATCATTTCAATACAATGGAGTTTACGTAAAGATTTAAAATAGAAAATCATGCCATGCAATCACATCATCTGTAAAGTTGCAGACACAGTTCTTTTGTCGATCATATGTTTTGTTTTGCTGACATCATTTTTGCCCAGAATCGCAATCGCGTTTATTTTTTTTGACCTATGGTCTACAATACAAAAATGTTGCAATTTGTTCCCCAAATTCCGAAATACGATATTTTAGATCGTAACATCACCCCTGTTTTTCTAGCTACAGGAGCAACCCACGACGTGACAACTAGAAAAAACATGACGTATGGTATAGCCAAAACTTTCTTATACATTTTCTTGTTGACATTTGCTTATGGAGCTACGACGTACCGTTGCATTTGATATATTGCAAACTCGGAATGGGTTAAAATCGTCTTAAAATATGTAAAATACAAAGTATATAAATAAATTAAACTGTTTGGTAAACCTATGCATATATAGAAACAAATTACTGTTTAATCATAGCAAGTGATTCAAAGGAGCATGTAAATATTGATTTACACGTAAAGATTTTCACAAGTAAATATAGTATTTTGTTAAATCGAATGTATACTATAATCGTCACGGTTACAAGGTTAACATAAGTAAAAGGTAAATACAAACACGATTTGAAAATAATTTGAACTTCGCACACTTCTATTTAATCGCTGTGTGCATCTCTAACCATGTCAGTGTGACAACCTTTAGAATTATTCAATGCTAATTTTCTCGAGCTCTAATAAAAAAACATCGCAAGCTACACATTTAACACATCACAACAAAGTGATCCACACCTACGACCACTACAGAATTCAGAAGGCGATCGTCGGCTCCGCCGCCAACTACGGTGTCAGCAACCGTCGACAACTCGGAACCATCAAATCACCTGTATAGGTCTAGCAGTCAAAACCACGATAGTGAAGGAAAACTGGCCAACCCTAAGAAATAAGTATATTAAAGCTACATTAGTGATGACGTTGATAGTAACACTACCAAATCCCGGAATATCGAACAATCAAACCAAGAATCATAATCAACTAGAGTATCGCCCACATAATTACTAATTTCATCCAGGGGAATTAAGTATACTTCGTAATGAATTCTCACTACCTGTGAAACCCTATTTAAATCAGTTGTATAGTCAAAGTGTATTTGAAAGTTTAGTCAAATAATGATACATCAAAAACTGGAACATATTTAATAAAAACGTGCTCAGAGATTCTAACTAATAAAACGTGAACATCAAAATGCGTGTGCAAGGACTTACAACTCACATTATTGACCTATTGAATCTCTTTATCACATGACATAAACCAATTAAAAGTATCCCCTTTAATGTAAAGACACTATAGATCTTTAACAAGGCAGCCTTTGAACAAACATTGCTGTTGATAAGTATATGGGAGAACAATGGCCTAATATCAATTGTCGTTGCCTATTAAAACAGCACGAGCACAAGACGCGCTCGGGTCTTTTAGAATAGGGACTGGCTGTGAATACGTAAAAAGAGAAGAGCCCCGACAATATACAAAGGATTCCATCGACTTTTCAAAAAACAGACCACTATTTTTGTGGAAACCGACATATAGTCAGGCAAAATATCCAAAACTGTTGTAGATAGAGCCAAACCAGTATCATTAACTGGAATTTCATACTGAGTCGTGATAAAACTAGGCATGGGTAAATGAATAACTTTGTAAAAATTAAAAAGCATCTCAAAGAGTCTCTTGTAAGCGGCACCGGTACAGAAATGAAAATTTGGTTATGAGATTTATAAAATGTCACCCCTTTTTGTCGGTAGTAAAACACTGGATCCAAATGTGCAATATCATTAAGAGGATAATGCAATGATAGAGTGTCATGTAAAGTTAATAATGATGCTTGAAGCGAGTAAGAGGACACAAATCTGCGTTAAATTGTCCGTTTACGAGAGAATATACACACCTATTACATAAGTGTTGGCCGTAGTCTGTAAGTCTAACAGAAAATGAGAACGGTCTTCCATTGTATCTGGTAATAGTTGTTATTACTTGTTCCTAATTTCAACTTTGCGTGCATATTGAATGATACGTATATTGTTAGTGATACCATTAAGAAAAAAGCATAGAAGCATTCACAGTTTTCCACATATTGTCTATGCGACGATCGGTCAATTTCTGATTGTACTCCAGTCCGTAATGAAATGTCGCATACCCCTTCGCCAATCGGTGTTCAACTGCTCGTACATGCGTAGCCAATGTTGCGATATCGTTTGTGGTAGCAGTACCGAATAACGTTTTTTGAAATACGCCCGATCAATGACAAAACTGCAGAACGTTTGTTTTGATTGAAAGTGTCAAACTCGTCCGGTGTGAGACAGTGTTTCGACGAAATCGATTTCGATCATCGCCGTGTGTTTCAGACTTTTCATCTCTCTATGTAACCTGTCTGAGAAAGCACCAAGCATTTCCGAATAATATTCACAACGGAAATCTAAATCTGTTCAACATTGTATGGTAGGGATAACCCATGGAGATACTTCGTTCAATTTTGATTCCTACATTCACGGTACCGGTACTGCGAAGGTTAGCGTCCACCTGATGATGACGCCTCCAACACACCAACACGTTGAGCTGGGGTTGGGATGAGACCGGTAATACTAAGCGACACCAACAGAATACGCTAATTCCACAGAGAATGGATGTGATATTCATCGTGAGATAGGTGTGAATAAAATTCCAACGAGACTGATGCCAGAAGTCATTAATAAGATAAGAATAAAAAAGGGAGTTATGAATATGTATGTATGTATGTATGTATGTATGTATGTATGTATGTATACATGTTTTTCAATATGTATGTATGTATGTATGTATGTATGTATGTCTGTCTGTCTGTCTGTCTGTCTGTCTGTCTGTCTGTCTGTCTGTCTGTCTGTCTGTCTGTCTGTGTAATGGTGTTTAAGGTTCTGGAAGATGATTGGAGAAATAATTTGTAGAATCTTTCCAACACCAGCAAAATATGGTACAAGGTCACAACATGTACAGATGAAAATGTGTGAAATATTTTACCAGCAGATAAGGTTGGAATGTGTTGGAAATCTGAATCTAACTTAAATCAGATTTCAGTTGACTCATATCTAGAATTCTTCGATCAAATTTGAAAGGTCATTGTAAAGTTGTACAACGATCTACTTGTCAACATATTGCTGCAACGTTGTCAGTTATACATGGTATATATCTGTATCGGGTGATTAGATAACTCCTTTCTTAAATGGAGACACACCAGCAAAAAGGACACACTTACTGTCTGCCTCCTCAAGACAGCTGTCTTCACTCCATCCAGTAACTACTCCAATATTATTTACAATTACACTTGTCTTTATTTTCTCCCATTAAACCCACCAGCTATAATAATTAAAATGTGATCTCCTTGCAAGGCAGGAATAATCATTTTCAAGCATAAATTTGACATTCAAATAGTCACCAACTTTCTTATATTTGATCTGCATTCATAAATTTCCTCCAATTATTTGGAAGAGTATTGGATTCCTGTATGTCCCCTACGACGTCGAAATCAATTTCGTCAATGCACGCACATCAATCCCTCCTAGAACTCTGTAAAATGTTTTGGACGTGAACCAAGTATCTGTGAATCATCACTCATTAGATGTATCCCGATATCTCCTACAAGCTCAACAGTTGTATACGTTGCTGCATTTACATCGTTGTGCATACCAGTCTCATGTACTCTTCACGTACAACTCATGTAGTCCCCAAACATGTTACACTCAAAATCTCCTGATTTCAAAAGTTCCAAGAAAAATGTTGGAGTTTTCATTATGTCTATAAGATGACATGGAACCAACCTTATATAGAGCGATCTGTCAAGAGAATAAATATAGGATACATTGTCTTTAATGTTGACATTCTGAGATCTCACTTTCCTGTCCGAATATATTTATACAAGGCAATGTATGAACAATACAATACTGTGTGAACCTTACCCAAAATTTGAACACATTGTGACTATGAGTCTTTTTGATGCAATATACGTGAAATCCAGTTTGCAGTCCGGTTATAAAATGGATTTTTGCTCCGCACCCTATAATCGGTTTCTCAAAATGACACGGATTTCAACTTGTTACTGTACACATCTGGAAATCGTAAATATTTAATCATTGGTATTTTAACAATCTTCAATAAATATAATTGATTTTTCTGATCGCAAAATACTCCATTTGCAATCACCGTAGCTTTAAACCATAGAGCATTGCATCGCTTTCTCTTTTTATTTATATTCTATGCGATGGTATAGTCGAGTCTCACTTTATTAACTAACTCCCTAACCAAGGTCAGACCCCATAGCTACATATCACGTTACATATTTCAATTCCTTAGATCGGTAATTATCAAAGAAGTCACAACCCTGTGTAGAAATACCGCACTAAATTGTCCTTTTGGTAATATGGACAATACATGCGATAACTACTGAAGCAGTACATCTGTTGACAGAAAGTGTTGTTGTGATATGTAATATTGTTCAAAAAAAAATTAAAAGCCGCTCTCAGTAAAAATCACCTAACATTGGGTCACTGCGCATATTCTGTTGAATACAAAGGTAAAGCTGGTATCACATTTAAGCTATTTTATAATCCGATGTGTCCATTTCAATACTGTTTCATCTTTTTTTCGCAACACATAGTTTTTTTGTGTGTTCTAACATTAAACCTTATAGAAACAGGATTAAATGTACAAGAAAGTAATTGTTGTCTATTCTCTTCAAATGAACGCCAATACTTATTTGGTTTTTTCAAAGGGAGCGTTGTAGGCTACCATATGGCAAAGTTTGAAGATAGATGTTTAGGGAAATTCTTCCTTGAGGCGCAGTCTACCTTATGTGCCCTGTTCAATCCATCGACCTGCATGTTCGTTATCTCTATGTCAGTCTGTGAATTTAATGATTGAAGATAACAACTGGTAACATATTCATATGTCCGCCTCAATGTAAGACTAAACAGCATTTGTTTTACTTTTAGCTTTCCTTGTCGAGTTATCTTCCATCGGCTCCGTTTACAACGATTCCGAATCCAGTAAGAAACTGTTCATACTAGTGCTGTGAGGATTATAGTTGTACGGGAAGTGTCCCAATCATTCTATCTCAGCACTCACACTCTCATACATTCGTAAAGGGGTCGACTTGGCTCAGAGTCGGAAATTAGTCATGACTGAGAATGGATTTCGGCTTGTCAGAATAACCTACCACAGTGATGCTGGATGTTTTAATTCTCACTTTCACATCATTTCAATACAATGGAGTTTACCTAATGACTTAAAATAGAAAGTCATGCCATGCAATAACATAATCTGTAAAGTTGTTGACACAGTTCTTTTGTCGATCGTATGTTTTTTTTGCTGACATCATGTTTGCCCAGAATCGCAATCGCGTCTATTTCGTGACCTGTGGTCTACAATACAAAAATGTTAGAATTTGTTCCCCAAATTCTGAAATACGATATTTTAGATCGTAACATCACCCCTGTTTTTCTAGCTACAGGAGCAACGCACGACGTGACAACTAGAAAAGAACATGACGTATGGTATAGCCAAAACTTTCTTATACATTTTCTTGTTGACGTTTGCTTATGGAGCTACGACGTACCGTTGCATTTGATATATTGCAAACTTGGAATGGGCTAAAATTGTATCAATTTCAAGCATAATTTTGACATTCAAATAGTCACCAACTTTCTTATATTTGATCTGCATTAATAAGTTTCCTCCAATTATTTGGAAGAGTATTGGATTTCTGTATGTCCCCTACGACGAGTTTTCATTATATCTATAAAATGACATGGAACCAACCTTAGATAGAGTGAGCTGTCAAAAGAATCAATATAGGATATATTGTCTTTAATGATGACATTCTAAGATCCCAATTTCCTGTCCGAATATATTTATACAAGGCAATGTATGAACAACCGTCTTTCTCTGTGAACCTTAGCCAAAATTTGAGTCTTTTTGTTGCAATATACGTAAAATCCAGTTTGCAGTCCCGTTAATTTATTCCTGAGGGCATCATAAACTGAACTGTATTGAATTATTTGTTAATAAATGTATTTTGATGGCTGTGCGGTAAAATATGTCCAATAAAATTGATTTTTGCTCCGCACTCTATAATCGGTTTCTCAAAATGACCACGATTTCAACTTGTTACTGTACACATCTGGAAAACTTAAATATCTAATCATTGGTATTTTAACAATCTTCAATAAATATAATTGATTTTTCTGATCGCAAAATACTCCATTTGCAATCACCGTAGCTTTAAACCATAGAGCATTGCATCGCTTTCTCTTTTTATTTATATTCTATGCGATGGTATAGTCGAGTCTCACTTTATCAACTAACTCCCTAACCAAGGTCAGACCCCATAGCTACATATCACGTTACACATTTCAATTCTTTAGATCGGTAATTATCAAAGAAGTCAAAACCCTGTGTAGAAATACCGAACTAAATTGTCCTTTTGGTAATATAGACAATGCATGCGATAACTACTGAAGCAGTACATCTGTTTACAAAAAGTGTTGTTGTGGCATGTAATATTGTTCAAAAAAATTAAAAGCCGCTCTCAGTAAAAATCACATAACATTGGGTCACTGAACATATTTTGTTGAATACAAAGGTAAAGCTGGTATCAAATTTAAGCCATTTTATAATCCGATATGTCCATTTCAATACTGTTTCATCCTTTTTTTTCGAAACTCGTAGTTTTTTGTGTTCTAACACTAAACCTTATAGAAACAGGATTAAATGTACAAGAAAGTAATTGTTGTCTATTCTCTTCAAATGAACGCCAACACTTATTTGTTTTTGTTTTTTCAAAGGGAGCGTTGTAGGCTACCATATGGCAAAGTTTGAAGATAGATGTTTAGGGAAATTCTTCCTTGAGGCGCAGTCTACCTTATGTGCCCTGTTCCATCGACCTGCATGTTCGTTATCTCTATGTCAGTCTGTGAATTTAATGATTGAAGATAACAACTGGTAACATATTAATATGTCCGCCTCAATGTAAGACTAAACAGCATTTGTTTTACTTTTAGCTGTCTGTGTCGAGTTATCTTCCATCGGCTCCGTTTACAACGATTCCGAATCCAGTAAGAAACTGTTCATACTAGTGCTGTGAGGATTAGAGTTGTACGGGAAGTGTCCCAATAATTCTATCTCAGCACTCACACTCTCATACATTCGTAAAGGGGTCGACTTGGCTCAGAGTCGGAAATTAGTCATGACTGAGAATGGATTTCGGCTTGTCAGAATAACCTACCACAGTGATGCTGGATGTTTTAATTCTCACTTTCACACCATTTCAATACAATGGAGTTTACGTAATGACTTAAAATTGAAAATCATGCCATGCAATAACATAATCTGTAAAGTTGTTGACACAGTTCTTTTGTCGATCGTATGTTTTTTTTGCTGACATCATGTTTGCCCAGAATCGCAATCGCGTCTATTTCGTGACCTGTGGTCTACAATACAAAAATGTTAGAATTTGTTCCCCAAATTCTGAAATACGATATTTTAGATCGTAACATCACCCCTTTTTTTCTAGCTACAAATTATTGTTTAATCATAGCAAGTGATTCAAAGGAGCATGTAAATATTGATTGACACTGTAAAGATTTTCACAAGTAAATATAGTATTTTGTTAAATCGAATGTAAATACTGATTACAATAAGTGGCGTAAAGTGATCAGTCGTGTAAATACAAGAAGAAACACCTAAATACAATGACCCAATGAAAATCGAATAAAATCCGTTCGCAGACAGAAGTGAAAAAAAAATTGTCACAATGCACCAAAAATGAGCAAATTTGGAAACCTTATTCTCATGTATTCTTTGGCGGCGCGCCGCCATAGGCGCCGCAAATGTTTTTAATACAAGTATAAATTCCTGTTTTTTCCCAGCACTTATCATTAAAACATGCACTATATATAGCTCTGCTTAAAACCCAAGTGCACACAAAGTTTTCCTTTCCTTTTCTGACCCAAGAAAACATATTTCAGGATTTTTGTTGCAATATCTCAATGACAGTCAATATCTGAAGGTGACTACATGTATTTGGTTTCTGTAAATTAAAACAATTTAAAAAAACAAGACAGGAGTCAATAAACTAGTGTTAAAATCAAAATATTTTTCTTTCAATATAAATCTCTTATAAAGATGTACAAATAAATCTTTCTCAAGTTGACAATGAAAATTGAGGAACAACAAATATAACGAATCTTCCCTGAGAACTTAGAGGAATTGAGTGATTCAAAGAAAAGCAGGTTTAGGACTGATCAGAGTTGATTTTGGAACTGTTCTATAATTTAAAGTTGTAAAAAAAAATGATGCAGGACTGACAGTAGGAAAAAAATTGCTGTCACTCTGACTGGGAAAAAAATTTGCTCCCATACCTACTCCCTCCATACCCCCCCCCCCAGAAATCAAATGGTTTTCCCCTTAGTTACGGTAGATCTCGATCTAGACGTCACTAGACGATCTAGTTGCCGCACGAGTTGGACCCTCTGCCAGCTCTCTGCTTTCTGCCCGGCCCACCCCAAAGCTTCCCGGCACCTACTTCTTAAATCAAGTCGGTCACCCAATCTTCTGACACCAAAACTTATTAAATTTTCCTCAGTCATGTCGAGCACATGAGAGAAAGTGACCCCCTCTGTCAAGAAACGTGCTGTCAAAGCTGACAGACCTAAATCTGACAGAACAGACTCCATGACAGACGACGGGTCGTGCTCAAAAAAGGATAACACAACAACAACTTGAGTCGGCGCGTGCGTGTTTGAATCCGAGAAAGTGTGCCCTCTGGCGAAGGATCTTAACGAAAGCCCTTAATAAACTATTGTATGCACATGACGACGTAGTGTGAGCGCATATAACAATAGTAACTGTACATATAATAATACAGTATACAGCCTGTCGAGCACATGAGAGAAAGTGACCCCCTCTGTCAAGAAACGTGCTGTCAAAGCTGACAGACCTAAATCTGACAGAACAGACTCCATGACAGACGACGGGTCGTGCTCAAAAAAGGATAACACAACAACAACTCGAGTCGGCGCGTGCGTGTTTGAATCCGAGAAAGTGTGCCCTCTGGCGGGGGATCTTAACGAAAGCCCTTAATAAACTATTGTATGCACATGACGACGTAGTGTGAGCGCATATAACAATAGTAACTGTACATATAATAATACAGTATACAGCCTGTCGAGCACATGAGAGAAAGTGACCCCCTCTGTCAAGAAACGTGCTGTCAAAGCTGACAGACCTAAATCTGACAGAACAGACTCCATGACAGACGACGGGTCGTGCTCAAAAAAGGATAACACAACAACAACTCGAGTCGGCGCGTGCGTGTTTGAATCCGAGAAAGTGTGCCCTCTGGCGGGGGATCTTAACGAAAGCCCTTAATAAACTATTGTATTCACATAACGATGTAGTGTGAGCGCATATAACAATAGTAACTGTACATATAATAATACAGTATGCACATAATAACTTAATATTTGCACCTAATAAAATATTTAATGCATATAATAACATAATGTTAGCACATACAATAATAGTAACTGTACATAATAAACTATTTAATTCACATAATAACATAATGTTACCACATACAATAATAGTAACTGTACACAATAAACTATTAAATGCACATAATAACATAGTGTCAGCACATACAATAATAGTAACTGTACATGATAAACTATTTAATGCACATAACATAGCATTAGCCCATAAAATAATAACTGTACATAATAAACTATTTAATGCACATAATAACATAATGTTAGCACATACAATAGTAGTAACTGTACATAATAAACTATGAAATGCACATAATAACCTAAGGTAAGTACATAATAAACTATTGAATGCACATAATAACATAGTGTTTACACATACAATGTACAATAATAGTAATTGCACACTTAAGTCAGTTGTGGCTTTCCATAAAATGCGACCCACCACCCCTGATTCCTTCGCCCCCTTGTAAATAACGAAGTTTCCGTAATCAATAGGTTGTGGGTAGATAGATGAACTGTGGCGTATTCTATTGTTATCGTTCGACTGTGAAGCAAAACTGCATTCATGAGTGGAGTCTTCATCACGACTCTCTCTGAGCTATTAGAATCTGTTGACGATAAAGAATTGTCTGTAATCTCTCCGCGATGAGGATTGCACCCTCATAACATGGTGCATGTGCATGTGTGTTTATCATCGGATTGCTGATATAAATTTTGTCCTGCAACTTTTACCCATGTTTTTGGAAAAGATTTTGCTGTCCTATTTCTGTTACAAATTCTAGCTAAATGACCTATTTCACCGCAAAGTATAACATCCACTCTTTTGATTTGATAACATTTTGGACTAGAATGTTCCGGCATATTACAAAATTTACAAATCTGTCCAGCTGTATTAACTTGGTTTGTTCACATTGGAATATGAATAGTTCGGGCCTACCCATGATTGCGGTCCTGTGTTACTCGTATTGGTATAGTCGGCAATGGCATTGGTGGTGTAGTCAGTTTTCCTTGCAGAAATTCGGTCCGAGTTATTGCTGAGCTGAGGGCTTGGTGTTGGATTTCTAAAGCGGCGTCTGAGTTACGACCCGTCTGAGTTATGACCCGTCACTGTTTACATACTGGAAATGCTGTCATTCCAGTTCCAAAGCTTTGGAAATGCTGTCATTCCACTTATGCTATAGAGTGGCGACCGTCATTCCATTTGTTTTACAGTGCAGAGGGTGTTGTTCAACTAACTGCATGCAGAAAAGGATGTCATTCCAATGTTTACACACTGTAAATGCAAGCGCTGTCATTCGTTTTCTGTCATTCGGGTTGTCATTTGTTTTAGTGTCACCCCGGGCGAATGCCACGGCTTCATGGAAGTCGGCCGGGTCTCTGTTGACAACTGTACTATGAATAGTCGTAGTCGATTTCAACCCTGTAGAAATAAACTAAAAAGCTCGTCATCATTTATGTTATAACGATAGTACATATCCCGTACTAGTGAAGCATATTTCTCCTGATTCTTGATCCGTCTGTTTGATTGTTCTCGTTCTTGGTCTATTCACGATCGAGGTGCTCTGTTCTGGAATCGTACGATGAACACAGCAAGTAGATTGTCCCATGTATTCGCTAAGTCGTCAGGTAAAGACGTGTACCGTCTCTCCGTGTCGATGTCACCAGTCATAAACAGGCTAAATATATTCGGACATTTAATATTGTTAAACTGTTCAAGGACGATATATACATCGAAATTACACAACCATCTGGTTTGCATCTCGTCTTCCTTTCAAGCAAACTGTGGCGACAATACATCATCACCATATTCTGTATTATGGTTTCAAGACGTTGCATAGCTTGGTCTGCCGGCTGTACGTCTTGTTGCAGTCCTCAGTTGACCTCCGCCACCACGTTCTCTTGTGGTTGTGCCTCATGCTGGATTGTTGGGTCTGCTACTGCCACAATCGTAGGTGGCTGCTGACAAGGATATATATGTCGTCTTCTTTTCAGTCTTCTACCAGATCGTAATAACATCAATTGGGCCAATCGGATTTTCCACCAGTATTGCGAGGCTTAGGCCAAAAAAAAAATCTGGTTCTGGTCAGGGTAAACTTTCTAAAGTGGTGCGACGACGCGCTTTTTTTTTCTAATTTTTTTTTTATAGCAAATTAGTAAATACACATTTTTGACACTTTACATGCTCTCGGAAGATGTCATACAACTCTGGAAGTTGGCACTGTTGTAGGGCAAGTTTTGTACGATGCGGATCAATCATCCATCAGGGCATCACTAGTCACATTTACAAATTTATCTTATGGCCCAGTGATCTGCAGTTATAATCCCATCCAAGATAATAACGAGTCTTGCCTTGCAACCACTGTATAATGTGCAACTTGTAACGAGAAATGGGTCTGTCCAACGGACGTAGAGGAGGCAGTGTTTTCTTTCGAGCACCGTCCATCATCAGTCTGAAAGCATTTCTCACTGGAATTGCCCGAACTTGCTTCTCTTGTTCCCCATTTATTTTAAAACGCACATCTTTACTAAATTCAGTCAATGCAGAAACCTGGACTGTTACCGGAACAGACTGGAAGTGACCTGTCAACACACTGCTTATGTATAAACTCTGGATGTATGCGCTACGATGTCATCTCATCTTAGATGGAAAGACGTGTCGAACATCGTTGCGCATACATCCAGAGCTAACTGCTTACGCTACAGGAAAATCTTTGTATTCAGAAGGCAGAACGAAACGATCACCAGAACTAAGATCACCTCGACAAAAGTCTTCATATAATCTCATTAGAGTAACATCAGGTGAAACGTCTACCATTCCAAATGGCCGGAGGATCTTTGCTCCAAAAGTCATATCAACCACATTCGCTTGTAAACTGTTATTCCTTTCCTAAATGGTTTTATTCTTGTCTATGACGGTCCTAATACAGAACAATGACGTTATTATAGGGATTGGCGATATTCTTATAAAATCGATAGCGATGCTATACCCCCTACGTACGTACATGCAACATTTCGATTACTCACGACGCGACGTACTCAAACTTCAGACATTTTCAAAACATGTGAGTGGTTTACCACCTAGCACAGTGAACACACTATTTCCCGTGATTCCCATCAACCACGCTCATCGTACATAGTACGTACACATATCGTACGGGGGTTATGGGTATGTAACAGTACTAGAAGAAAAGGGTACCCGTTACCAAATAGAAGTGCGCCATCACACGAGTTAAATTTTTCCGCTAGCCTCGCATAGTGTTGATCGACGGGGAATTGTAATAAAGGAACGGGAAAGCAAAAATTATCGGGAAAAAAAGGATCGACGCGGGGGTATTCAGGGCACGCGCGCGCTGACCAGAACCAGATATATATATTTTTTTGGCCTTACAGTTGTACGCGTACGGGAAGTGTCCCAATCATTCTATCTCGGCGCTCTAGCACTCACATTCTCATACATTAAGTAACGGGGTCGACTTGGCTCATAGTCGGGAATTAGTCACAACTGAGAAGGCAGAACGATAGCTTGCGGGGGAGGGGGAGGCAGGGGGCAGCTGCTCCCCCGAGATTTTACAAAGAAAAAGAAAGAAAAAAGCTATCTTTTGAAAACATAGGGATGTTATTAAAATCGTTATTTACGTGACGATTCCAAGCATGCGCAATTTAAATTGATGGTTCACTAAAGTCAAAAGTGACTGTACTTACACTGATTCCTCGATAATATGTCTCTTATATCAATTGTACACTGGCTTAACTTTGAATAATAATTTGTCCAGTTAAATATTGTAACTTTTTGCATTGTAGCAAATTAAAAATTCTTTGTGCGGGAAAGTACAAAATAAAAGAAGTGTGCACATGCACTCCCTTCATTTGAAGATAGCAAGTCGCGATCGCAATAATGTCACAAAGTGAAACACCAAACAAAGACGGAAATAGTCGTTCAACGTGAGGTCGCCTGCTGCATGCAGTGACTCCGATGATGCGCTGAATCTCGTTCACATCTTGGTCCTTATATTAAAACATTTACTGATAAAACTGCAGGTATATTTTTGGAATGTTTGGTGGCCCTGAAAAAACTATTAAACTAGGCACGCAGTTTAAGATCCACTCTTTGAAGATCCACTTTCAATAATTGTGTTAACGTTGTCTTTCAAATTAGTTAGAATGTTGTTAGATATAATTATCTCATTGCACTGACACTAGGGTTATTCCGCAAATCATTGAAGCGACAATTTTCTATGGAAAGAATGGCCCTGAATTTGTAAACAGAGCTGAACCTTCGACATCAAAATCCAAACTTCAGGTTTCAATTTTAATAATGATAATGTTTTGGGAGTTGGGTAGGAAAAATGATTATATGATATTTCGGATCGCAACATTTTTACAATATCAAAATTACCTGTATACAGTTTATTGCTGCATTTTGTCTAAATGTAATAACCTCATTTAAAATGCTGGAAGACATTGTGGGGTAGACCGTGGAAATTGAAACACATTCTCTTCTGGCACGGTAAATTCATTCCAGAGGCACTTGGATATCATAAAAAACTACTACAACACAGGAGTACAACACCCTTGTAACTCAACGTCTTAACTAGTTTACGAACCGGAATGTAAACATAAGTTTTGGTTCAACAATCATATATACTTTTCGTAACATTTTTACAATATCAAAATTACCTGTATACAGTTTATTGCTGCATTTTGTCTAAATGTAATAACCTCATTTAAAATGCTGGAAGACATTGTGGGGTAGACCGTGGAAATTGAAACACATTCTCTTCTGGCACGGTAAATTCATTCCAGAGGCACTTGGATATCATAAAAAACTACTACAACACAGGAGTACAACACCCTTGTAACTCAACGTCTTAACTAGTTTACGAACCGGAATGTAAACATAAGTTTTGGTTCAACAATCATATATACTTTTCGTAAAACGACGAAACAACATGTTTTGTAAAGGTTTCCATATTTGAAAGCTCAAGCACTTTCAGTGTTAAGTTTACAAGTGCCTTGTCTGCCTTCTATTCAGCTTGTATGATACATAAATACCAAAGAGCCGAATGTGAGATAAACAGTGGTGGAAAAGATGAATGCCAAGCAGTAGGATGTTGTTGGAGTATAGAAGACGAGATGTGTTTTCAGAAACGAAAACAGGGTTAGTAAAGTAACAAAGTGTACCACTAAAAGAATATAGCAAAAATTGCGAATCACACCTACATACACCTAAGGGACCGGACAGAATTTACGGCAAGGGGGGGGGGGGGGGCCTGGGGAGAAATTATCTCTGACTTGTTTTTTTTCCTGCCCCCCCCCCATCCACTGTGACCAAAATTTCACAGCCCCCCCCCCCTTTTCAAAAGTATAAAAAATTCATGCCCCCCCCCCAAAAAAAAGAAAAAAAGTGCACAAATATCATGCCCCCTACAATAACTAAAAAGAGTACAATTTTTTTTTGTTACTGTAGCACAACTGTAATATTTCTTTTGGTACTACTATTATGTTACTATTTCAGCCCAAACAACTTAGTAGTTGCAGAGGAAGTTTTTTAGAAAACAAAACAAAATAAAACATATTGACCATACATGTAATCATACACATGTGGTATAATCTTGTTTATTTCCAAACTACACACCATAAGTAGTCATCACTTAATACCAAGGCATTTGATGTGGTGGTTTTAACTGTCATTCACTGATACATACACAGAAACACAGACACAGAGTAAACACACATTCACGTGCGTGATTTGTGAAAAACTGTAGTGGGGACATTTGTGGGGAGTATCTAAGGACATCACATCACCTACATAGTGTATTCAAATATCTATTTATACTCATAACACAATAACTATCTAATGTCAGACATTTGTGATGTCATGAAGTGCTAGCAAACTAAGGATTTTATGCACACTGAGGTCTGACAAATATAGCTTTCACTTTCCTACACCAAATGCATTACCAATACACATGTAAATGTAAGACATTTGTGACTTCATGACAGTGCAAAGAAATTCGGAATGTTGTGGAATACTTAGATGTAATCAATATGCTTTCAGTTACAAAACCATACATATTTAAACCTATCGTGTCAGGCATTTGTGACTTCATGATGGGGACAGCAAATTCAGAATTGTATTCAATACACTGTACAGTGATCAGATGAGTATTACTCACAGTTTTCTAAACCATTCACATTAAGCTTGAAGTGCAGTGTCAATGATGAATAGCCTTTGCAATACAATCCCTTTATTCATAATCTTGAATTTATATAAAGGCAAGTTTCCATGATCCAGCCAGTCTTCCTGATCTAGTTTGAACAATAAGGGAACCATCATGGTCTTTTTGATGGCTAGACTCATTTGATTCGCTGTCACTCTCACTGTCACTGTCACTAGTACTTGATGTATCGTAAATTCTGTCCGGTCCCTAACTACCTACCTACACTGTACTGCTTGTACATACATACATACATACATACATACATACATACATACATACATACATACATACATACGTACGTACGTACGTACATACACACATACATACATATACATACATACATACACTTGTATGTATGTAAGGAGTATTCCAGACTAGACAACTTGATACATGCATATTAGGTACAATGTTTACTTTTTGGTAACCAAAGAAACCATATCTCTAAAACTACATTGTAAAATGAATTGATGTTATAGGTAGCTGTTTGCATTGCTCCTATAGAAAGTAAAAATGATGACTTACTCAGGGGATAGATTGTTCTGGTAAATGTTACGCAATTTCGAATTTGCTAAAATACTCAGTTGATAGCCTGAGAAATAACGTAACGTGAGTACGAGTGTCTACAATACCTGTATACGACATCAAATGCATATACATATACTAGAATAAATAGAAATCATAATTATGTAAGTTTAATGCCTGAAGGACATTTTCCCTAATGATCAAAAGTGATGTAATTATATAATGCAAATTACACATCACAAATAAAACAAAATTACCTAACTAACTCCATCAAACACGAATGTGATGTCAAGATCGATGTATGCACCAAAGTTTGCACGTTTGCATTCTTAAGAAATAGCCTGATTTTGATCAATGATCATGCAAATTACTAATTAGAGTAAAAACTATATCAACAAATTTCATAGGACATATGTGCGCAATATTTAAACAATAATGTACGCCCTCCCAGCCCATAATGGACGAAAGCAAACTTTGAACGACATAATGGGCGAGGCAACAGCCAAGCCCATTATGGAGTGCAAAGTTTGCTTTCGTCCATTATGGACTAGGAGGGCGTACATTATTGCTATTATTTTATAGTTTTGCCAATTCCAGTGAATTTGTAGACCGATAAACGCAAAACAACGTATAATATACACAGCGCTGAACATCGTCTGCCATGTTCGGCCCGAAAGCTGAATACTGATCATAGCGACACACGTACGTACACGTACATACATATACACTTCAATGAACTGCTGTGAACACAAATTTGTTTCATGAATGCGTTGTATTTTTAAACAGTGGAAATGACAATCATAAATAACAACATACATTTCGAAAAAATACCCAGTCGTATGAAGAAACAGAACAAATAAGCTTGTATTGTTATGCTTGTTCCGGGGCCGCGATGCCCAATAACGGAGTACATTATCAGTAATAATGTACAGCGATGACGTCACAAAATTCACTGGAATTAGTAATGCTATAATATGATATTGCTTATATATTTGTACATGTACCAAATTATATGAATTTTATTTTAAGCTTGCATTCTATGATACAGCCTAATTCTGAACAGTCGTTGATTATGCAAATTACTTACTACTATCAAAAGCTATAACAAAAGTGCTCTTTGTTATCATCAATGCATACGCCAAATCATATGACATTCGAACCTTGCATTCTTTTTTATATTAACCTAATTACCGAAAATCATCAATTTTGTAAACTGCTCATTAAAACTAAACAATTTTACCAACCTGGTTTATATGACTTGTGTTACATGTTGTGTTTGTTGCATATGCAAAATTGTTTGGAAGTCGAAGTGTGCATTCTTAAAGATGTGCCATTATTACTTAAACTCATTATTTATGCAAATAAATCATTAAATGTAAAAGCTATATATACATTCCTGTACTTAATTGTACTGAAATCATGAATGACTCCATCTCTTTTGTGATAGCCTTATACAACGTGGCATTAAACCGATATGTTGAAAGTACACTTCGGAACGGCTGGACAGCAACGGACGGAAGATATCCCACTTCAAAATACTCACCAAGAGATATAAGCTGGGGAGGTACAGAACCATATGGTAATCCAAGTGGAACGTATGAAGACTTTGAATCTCGGAAAACTAAATTAATTTGGAACCAACATATGTGCTGGGAACAATCGATGATACACCCGATGATATTAATGAACGTATTTTTGGATCAAAAATATATTGTACAATTAGTCAGGCTGTGTATTTATACGTCACAACGTAAGTGTAACAATGAAATTTGAATATTGTCTACTGAATTTTAGAGGAGCCTTGTTTTATATATAAGCTGCATTTCCCTATGGAACATCTGTACTTAAGAAAAAAATAGTAGAGGGCCTAATGACATAGTCTTTAAAACAGAACATCTTGCTTAGGAAAGGCCTGGTACAACTGGTTATATATGTAGTAAATAACCGATAATGTACCAACCAGATATTATAGTAAAATATTACTGACAATATATCAAAATTAGCCGATAATGTATCAATTAATCGATAATGTAGTTATTCCTGTTACTGATAGTGAGGTAAAAATTTACCAATAATGTAGGAACATTTTTAACCTGATAATGTACTAAATATTTACCGATAATGTATCAAATATATATTTAAATTGGAAATATTGGCATTCAGTGAACGCCATTCAGGTAGTTATGGTAGATATTGAAGATATTTGATATAGCTACATGAGCAACCTCTTTATCATTATTTATATTTCAGAATCTAAAAATTGTTGATACATATACCAATACAATTCCTCATATATATACTAATTCAAGTTGAGTTATATATATACAAATTTAAGGCCAACATGTAACAACCCGCCAACACCTACTTGTCCACACCTAATAACTCACACAATAACAACCAACACCTCCACACACACAACACCAACCCACCTACACAGACAATAGTGATGATAGTTATATTGTCTGCACTCTATATAAACAGCACACCCAGAGAGTAGAAAACAGTTGCCTGATGATCGCACAATGCGTGAAACTCCGAGTTACAACCAGGAAAGAGTTCCAGTACTACCGAATATATATATATATATATATATATATATATATATATATATATATATATATATATATATATATATATATATATATATATAATATCATGAAACATACAGTTCTAACCCAAATATTTCCACGCCAAAATATGTATATATAGAAACTCAATGTTAAGTTATATATATATATATATATATATATATATATATATATATATATATATATATATATATATATATATATATATATATATATATAGTTTTTGACATAGTCTTTAAAACAGAACATCTTGCTTAGGAACTGCGGTATAGAGCACTGTCTTATAGCAGATTGATACTCACCGAGTTATATATATATATATATATATATATATATATATATATATATATATGGAACGTTGCAATCTTGTTTAACTGAGAAACTACATGTATGTATAATTAATGCTGAAAACAGCAGGCTACATGCTACATAAAAAAAAACTGAATTAGTTTCCAAATGTCGCCATGGAAATAAAGGTTCTACTATAAAAGTCAACCTCCGTAAGGAATAGTTTAGTCTGACCATCTTGTTATGCATGTATTTACATGTACATATCGAGTCACCCGATGAGTGCTCAACAAGCGTGGATCTCTGAGTAATGACATAGAATATCTTTATTCTTTAGATTTAGTCAGTCTGTAATGTGTAATAAACCATTGGTAGGTAAACGCATGGATGGTACATACATGACCCCCATTCAAATGTGTTTGAGATTATGGAGTTCGACGTCAGGGTAGTAAAACTTCTCATACGCAAGGTTATTTGAGCTCTTACAGTGGGGGGGGGGGGCAATCTTAGAAAATAAAGGAGTACTGCGAGTAAACTATCTCACACAACCAGCTTCACAAGATCTATAGCCTATGATCAAA
This sequence comes from Glandiceps talaboti, assembly GCF_964340395.1. Classification (NCBI taxonomy): domain Eukaryota; kingdom Metazoa; phylum Hemichordata; class Enteropneusta; family Spengelidae; genus Glandiceps; species Glandiceps talaboti. The sequence goes on from NC_135554.1 coordinate 7,120,385, forward strand.
CAATGTACAACTATACAACGAGTTCGTATCAAGTACACTTTAGTGCACTTTTATTTCAACCACCACTTTAAAATGTGAAACAGCAAATACAATAATTTCAACTGTAAACAAAATACACAATTCGGCATGAAACAATTCAACACTAAAATAAATAAATAAATAAATACATACATACATACATACATACATACATACATACATACATAAACAGATAAATACATACATAAATAAATTTACAATTATCTTTAAGATGTACGCATAAGGACGACAATCTTCTATAATATGTATTTCTATCTTCTCTACATCAAGTGTCTTTTCTGCTAAGAGTGGGAATTATTGGAGGTGCGCAACCCACATTGGCAGAAGAAGCTTATTCTGAGATCTCAGCTCGCTATTGCCTATTGCCACCTGGAGATTTGACGAAAGAGATTATAGAAGGGAAAAACTTAAACAGTGCTTGGTTAGACTTCAGTGGTGATTGGTTTACTTGGGTTAACATCTATTGTTATTTGTATGTGGATGCTGTTATGCTTGTTGGTCGTTTACTTAATAAGCTAAGAATCATTGAACTCGAGGTCTATACTGACTATGGTGGGTGACCACTTCTTCAATATATTTCATACAATAAGTATCATTTAAGTATAATCCATATAATATGGTAGTTTAGGTTACCATGGAAAGTGGTATGCAACTACACTCGATTATTTTTGATAACATTATATTATATTATTTTATATTATATTATATTATATTATATTATATTATATTATATTATATTATAATAGTACAGTATAGTATAGAATATTTTATATATTATCTTAATTTTAGTTTATTTATCAATTATTTAACGATTCCTTTTATGACAAGAGCAGCTGTTGTTTATTGAATATATACTAGTAATCTGAAAGTTCTAGACTCTGTTCGACTATTTTATAAATGTACACATTTGTCCAAAGCGAATTGGACATATTGTTTTGTTGTTCTGTTATTTGAATGTAAGTAAGGATGCATTCATTCATCCTTCCATTTATTCATTCATTAATTCATCCATCCATCCATCCATCCATCCATCCATCCATCCATCCATTCATTCATTCATTCATTCATTCAGGCAGTCAGTCAGTCAGTCAGTTCTGTAGGAGAGTGAATACAAATGACCAATATCTGAGGTCTTTTTTTTATCACGAATACTAACAAACCAGAGACAGTATACAGTTTCAATTAGGCGACATCATTTTTTTCTTCCATAAGGAAGAGATATATTTATGGGTAGAAGTCTGTGTGTGTGTCTGTCTGTGTGTATGTGTTTGTGTGTCTGTCTGTCTGTGTCATCGTTTTCTCCATAACGATTCAAATGAAATTTTGAAGACGTATTCTGTAGGGTAATATCTAGTGTCAGATATGGGGTTGAATCCGTTTTATTTTAGCTCTCCGCTACATAGCGAAGGGTAGCGAAGGTAGTGAGATTCAAAACTTACTATTTACATTGAGACACATTTTATGAATATACATTAAATATCAGACTGTATTACCATCATGCTTTTTGCACAAAATAAAGGTGTACATCGTGTTACCCGTGTTTTATTTCTGCACTCCTTTTTTGGCTGTGGAAGTACACCGACCGAGTCACCACTTGCATTACAAACAGACAACCCTGATCCTACTTGTTCAGATTCTAAACGACTCAGATTCTAAACGTACCCTTTTACATTCCAACACATTCAATATTTATACATTGAATATACTGTATTACAGTTACACTAAAAGGTGTACATCGTGTTACAACTGCGCTGTATCTCAGCGCTAATTTTTTCCATGGAAGTACACCGCATGAGTAAACAGGCACTGCATTGCATTGCGTACAGTTACGTGCAGAGTCTGGCAACGTGTATGTTGTGTTGTATACATCCTAAAAGCCAGAGGTTAGAGGTCGAGATGAAAGCCAGCTCCATTCTCCAGCTACATCGTCATTTTGTACCCGGGTTTTGTCTCTCTACTATATCATTGTAAGTACTTTTTTATATTTCTCTTTTCGTTTACACGTAAGTATGTACGTTTTTTTCTACTTATGTTCTCCCAGCCCATCTTTCCACTATTTCTGTACTAAAAATTACAGCTTGCTGCTTGACACATCTTCAACACCAGTCAAATAAAAGCTATATCTGTGTTGAGACTTGACCTATCAGTTTTACAACTTATGCATACCATCTTATTATCTGATAACGCTATTTTCGTATTTGTAAGAGCGAATGTATTATTGTCATTGGTTGCAAAAAAATGCATAAGTGACATCACTGCTGATGCGTATGATGCACAGCGTTACATGTTGAGTGGTCTATGAAAGTTCAGTTTATTTGTTTCGCATTTGTTTGGTTATCAGTTTATAAATTCACATTTTCCTTGTGAAGAATAAAAAAATCAAAATCATGAATTAAAGTGTAACACAGTTCCAGGAAATACAGTCACCGTCATCGTACAGTGAGTTTTATCAGCAGACAGAGTCACTTCTTCACATTACTTCACTCGAAATACCAAGAAAATATGTGATAAAAACTTCGTGCTGAGTTATATCATTGTCACTTAGGAGTTGTGAAACATTAATAATTGTCCCATTGTCTGACCTGCTCAATCAGCATTGCCACACAATGGAATGGGGAGGCAACTTATCAAGGTAACAGCTGTTTAGATTGTTTGTCACTCAATTTATGTGTGAACTTCCCAAATAGAGAAACTCGGAATGTTTATAGTTTGGTGATTACTTGTCAGTGACTCACCTCTAGATCTCCACAATAAATGATACAGTCAGTCACACCAGCAAAAATTGGGCTCATGACCATGGAGTCATAACTATTTCTTGTGATAATAGAATTTCATAGTGTACATTAAATATGTTTAAGAGAATATTGATGGCTGAGTTTTTTTAGCTCCGCTGTCAGCGAAAGCTGAAAGCGTAGCTTTAGGTATAGGTGGGTATTGAGGTATAGAGAGTAGAGTGAATCATAGGTGTCCGTCAAACTTTTATATTTTTACTATCTACTCCATAAGTGACAGTCGGAATTCTTCGATATTTGGTGTGCATGTTCCCTGGGGGGAGGCTATTCAGATTTGTTCATGCCAAGTTGATCTGTGCCATTTTCAATTTTTTATGATTTTTTTTCATAAAATGTCATTTTCATCAACTCCTTGAAAACCTCTTATTAGATTGCTTTGATATCTGGCGTGTTGATGCGCAGGGGGTAGCTTACTCAGATTTGTTAATTTCAAGTCAGCACATCCTCATTTTTATTTTTTATGATTTTTTTTTTGTAATTTGAAAAAAAAATGAATATGTTAATGAGCATAATGACCGACGCCATATTGGAAATCAGTCGACGAGACTTTAAGTAAACTGCCACTTTTCAAAAGACACTATTGACGTCAAACAAGCAATGTAATATGTGCTATAGTCATAATTCTACGCATTGGGCGCCCAAATGACAAGCGTTTGTTCGAAACAGGGTTGTAAACTTCAAATCCAATTCTGCACCCTTCTACATTATCAGCCAATCCGCAACATCCTCATTTGCATACTCTATCCTGATTCGACCAGAAGCTGAAGGTGACCTCATTCGACCGAGCGATTTTCCACAGCAAGTATCTTGAGTATCAACACGGGACGTTCTTAGTACTCACTAAAATCACACTTCAGACCCACTATAAAAGTGTGATGTTTTCAGATAACATGTAACTTGTGGTTAATTCTATATTGTCGTGCAATTTGGAATGACAGTGAACCAGAATTCAGACAACTTGCATAAGGAAGGGCATGCCAGGCATGCGGTTGAAGTTTAAATATGGCCGACAGTTCACATGTAAAGTTAAACGACATGAACGTGTCTTGCCTTTCCAAAATGCAAATATTTGGCAAGTAAAAATAATTAAAATAATTACAACTTTAATTTGGCTTCAGACTTTGCATTATGTTTTGCGTATCTTTCCCCGTTTTACATGTAAATCCGAAAAGGTTCTCTCTCATCATGTCATCAGTGTCAGTGATCATACCGCGCGGGGTAGTCCTCGGGTGCACGAGTCTGTATTACTGACTTGACTCTAAACACCGGAGGGGGAGGGACAATTGTCAGAATCGAGTCCCGAATTCCTCCGTACGCAAGCAGGACTACGTGCGGGGCTGCTTTGAGTACGAGCGAAGTGAGGCATGTTGAGGTATTTTGTTGAGAATTATAAATATTGCGAAATGTCAAGTACAAGGTTTAAATACAATGGAATGATGAAAAAAATGGCAGAGTCTGCTGACAGGCGCCGGTCACAAAAAACACTGTGAATTAAAATATCAGACGATGTGCATGTATGTATTAATCGCCGACAATCCACCCGTATGCACGAGGGACTAACCCGGAAGCAAGTCGTTGTCAGCCATACGTTACAGTGGTAACATCGTCCGAGAAATCGCTGCGTTCAGAGTGTCATTATTCACAGAATTGTTGTTTTCGAGTGAAAACCCGTCTTGAATTGTATAACTCTAACAAATGAAGACATGTCAAGTTATATTTTGAAAGTTGTATCGCTAGTTTGAGACGATTTTCTCACGTACTATAGTACTATCGAGCCTTACTTGGAAGTAGTAGGACCTTCCAGTTCATCGGGAAGTTTAGCCAGTCCGATAATTCTTTCTGGTTTAGTTTACAACACTTTTGATCACGCAGATTTTGTTGTTGTGATGAAAAGAAATTAAAAAAAGACCATTTCAACCATTTCGTTGTGTTTTCTTTGTGAAAGGTAACCGAACATGAACGAGTGTTACCACTGTAACGTATGGCTGAGAATGACTCTCTTCCGGGTACTTGAGATTGTCGCCGTACGGAAACTAAGATGGCGATTAATACATTTCTTCCCTATATATATCTACCACAACTAGAACAAGTTGAATGTTGTTGACTTTGTAAATTTGTTAGAAAATTGAAATTCAAATTGCCTCAAAATTATTTTAGATCCCTAGTTTATTTCCTTCTTCATTAAAATTTTCCAGGGTTACAGCTGTAAGACACTGGAATTACTTATAGCCAACCTCAAAATCCTCTTTTTTTCTTTTTCTTGTGTGCATTTCCCAGTCATTTTTTTCTGAGATTTTGTGCAATTTTTCATAACAGTAGATTTTTGTTATAAAATGGTGACTATGGTATAAAAGTACAATACATTACCAACTTCTGTGTAAAATGTGTTTTATAGTGAGACATCATATGAAACCACTAACCACTTTATTGCATCGCTAAAACAAAACTGCATAGTGACTCGAAGAGCTGAAGACCTGAACCACTTCTACATGTCACCAAAATAAAAAATTAAATTAAAAAAAACAACAGCGGAGCTATTCTGACCGATAGGTCGCTTGTATTTTCATTATCTACTCCGAAAGTGACAGTCGGAATTCTTCGATATTTGGTGTGCATGTTCCCTGGGGGAAGGTTATTCAGATTTGTTCATGCCAAGTTGATCTGTGCCATTTTCAATTTGTTATGATTATTTTTCATAAAATGTCATTTTCATCATCTCCTTGAAAACTTCTTGTCAGATTGCTTTGATATCTGGTGTGTTGATGCACAGGGGGTAGTTTACTTAGATTTGTTAATTTCAAGTCAGCACGTCTTCTTTATCTATTTTTTATGATTTTTTTTTTGTAATTTGAAAAAAAAAATGAATATGTTAATGAGCATTATGACCGCCGCCATATTGGAAATCAGTCCGCGAGACTTTAGGTAAACTGCAACTTTTCAAAAGACACTATTGACATCAAACAAGCAATGTAATATGTGCTGTAGTCTTAATTCTACGCATTGTGCGCCCAAATGACAAATATTTGTTCGAAACAGGGTTGTAAACTTCAAATCCAAATTCTCCACCCTCCTACAGAATGGTTCATTCCAGTATACGCACCTCACGATCAAGTGAGCTCTATGAGCATGCCTGAACTGAAGTGTATGGGATGATTTTTGACAGAGTCAGTCGTCAATAAAAACGATAATACTCTTTCTAAAATTATCACATTTTGAAAGGGAAAGTACTTTGTGGTTCATTTATGGAGTTTTGTTTTTGTATGATCAATCTTGGTGGCAAAATCACAGCATCAAAATTACCGATGTGGTAGTTCCGTACGGCGACAATCTCAAGTACCCGGATGCACGAGGGACTAACCCAGAAGCAAGTCGTTGCCAGCCATACGTTACAGTGGTAACATCATCCGAGAAATCGCTGCGTTCAGAGTGTCATTATTCACAGAATTGTTTTTTTCGAGTGAAAACCTGTCTTGAATTGTATAACTCTAACAAATGAAGACATGTCAAGTTATATTTTGAAAGTTGTATCGCTAGTTTGAGACGATTTCCTCACGTACTATCAAGGCTTGGACCTTACTCCAGTTCAGCGGGAAGTTTAGCCAGTCCGATAATTCTTTCTGGTTTAGTTTACAACACTTTTGATCACACAGATTTTGTTTTTGTGATGAAAAGAAATTTAAAAAAAGATCACTTCAACCATTTCGTTGTGTTTTCTTTATGAAAGGTAATCGAACATGAACGAGTGTTACCACTGTAACGTATGGCTGAGAATGACTCTCTTCCGGGTACTTGGGATTGTCGTCGTACGGAAACTAAGATGGCGATTAATACATTTCTTCCCTATATATATATCTACTACAACTAGTACAAGTTGAATGTTGTTGACTTGGTAAATTTGTTAGAAAATTGAAATTCAAATTGCCTCAAAATTATTTTAGATCCCTAGTTTATTTCATTCATCATTAAAATTTTCCATGGTTAAAGCTGTAAGACACTGGAATTATTTATAGCCAACCTCAAAATCTTCTCTTTTTTTTCTTTTTCTTGTGTGCATTTCCCAGTCATTTTTTTCTGAGATTCTGTGCAATTTTTCATAACAGTAGATTTTTGTTATAAAATGGTGACTATGGTATAAAAGTACAATACATTACTTCTGTGTAAAATGTGTTTTATAGTGAGACATCATATGAAACCAGTAACCACTTTATTACATCGCTAAAACAAAACTGCATAGTGAAGAACTGAACCACTTCTACATGTCACCAAAATAAAAAAATAAAAAAAAATAAAAAAAAACAGCGGAGCTATTCTGACCGATAGGTCGCTTGTTCTGGTTAATGATATAGGGAGATGCTGGTGGGTAAGTGTCCTTTACCCTAAATACCAGTACCTGCATAAATTAAAAGACAAACGAAATGTACACATAGTTCATTGTCATAGTGTTGATCTCATATATGCACCAAGATACTTTGTTGCCTTTGCTTAGAGAATGATAAAAAGGTAAACATATATTGTAGTACAGCATGAGAGGGTGTCATCTGGAACCAGGTAGTGTTCACATTGACTTTTTACTCTAGAACAAGACCAGGTCGTAGTCGAAACCAGCTTCTCATCTAGGACAAAACCGTATGCGTTCAAGGACAAACTGTTCACACTTGTTTGTTTTTTTGACCAGGGCCACACACAAAAAGTTAAATGTGAACGGCCTAATTAATGTTTTACAATACTGGTCCATGGTACAGAACTCAATGTGCACCCTCTAGAACTCACGTTGCAAGGCAGTCACTTTATTACCTGGGCTTGTCTCTCCTTTTAATTTCCTTGTGTACGAAATTAATTGAAACACTTTGATGACCTGGCATGATATTATTGTCTTCAAAATAATTGAAATCATATGTAGACTAGTGTGTAAGCTATAATGTTAAAAATTACAAAGCCTATTGTATCCAATTGACAGTTTTTCATAACATTAAAATGGATTTTTTTTATTAGCCATGGCAATAGTTTATGCCTTGATGCTATTTCATTGTATATTAAGTAAGTTGAGTTAATTAGGCTGTTGACATTACTAAAAATCGTGGCCATGGCCTGGTCCCAGGAAACAAACTAATCCAGAATTAACTTTTGGTATGTGTTCACATTACTCTTGGTCACCACATCAACTATTTTATGTGAGAATGGCACTTCATAGTGTACATTAATTATGTTGAAGAGAATATAGATGGGTTGACTGGTTATGGGTAATAAAATGGCAAGACAGTAGTGGTACTGTACAGTAACTAAGACACTGATTTCTCTATGACCCTTGCATTTCAAAACTATGATATGGTTTCTTCCTCAGTCGCTTGATTGTATAACAAATAATGTTTATGATTCTCTATAGAGAATAGATCCAAGATCAGAACAATACCTATGTGGTAATCCTCTTTGTTGCCTTCACGTAGACAGTGGCAACAAAGTCAACATGTACTGTAGGTAAGCATGAGAGGGCGTCACATGGGACAAGGTTTGCATTCACATTGGCTTTTTTGCTCTAGAACAAGACCAGGCCAGTGCCAAACCAGGGCTATATAATACTTAGTAATGTTGTTCGGTAGTACATCCAAACCATTTAGAGTAACATCAACTTGCAAGTGACTTGCAGTACTTGGTATTTACAAAGTAAACTCTTTTGTCTGCCATGTGTCTTGTGAACAGGCTGTGATTTGATACTTTTGTAAGAGATGCCACATATAGGCATTGTCATTTTTAGTCCCCGCCTGATGAAGTCGGGATCGGGGACTTATGGATTGGGTTCCGTTTGTGCATTTAAGTATCCACACCCATTTCTCAAACATGGCTGGACTGATTCTTCTCAAACTTGGTACAAGGACAACAAAGTATGATGTACATATGCATGTAAATTGATTTTCTGATACGATCCAATATGACTGACAGGCGGCCATTTTATCACAATTTCATTTGTCTGTCTGGAATATGCCCGGAGTCATTTCTCAGACATGGCTGTGCCGATTTGTCTCAAACTTGATACACTATGACATACATATGCACATCAATTTGTTTTGTGATACAATCCAATATTGCCGACAGGTGGCCATTTTGTCATTTGTTTGTCTTGCTTTCCAGAGCCGTTTCTCAGACATGACAAGCGATATTTGAAACTCATTACAAGGACAACAGACTATGGCATAAATATACAGGTCAATTTGTTTTGTGATACGATCCAATATGGTCGAAAGGTGGCCATTTTGTCATTTGTTTGTTTTGCTTTCTGAAGCTGTTTCTCAGCCATGGCTTGACTCATTTGTCTCAAACTCACTACAAGGACAACACACTACTGCATATATATGCACATGAATTTATTTTGTGATATGATCCAATGTGGCCGACTTGCGGACATTTTGTTTGCATCACTACCTATCCACCAAAAACACCCAAATGAACCTGCGAGACTATATCATTTTACAATGTCTTGTTTGCTTAACATGTGTTCCTTGTGTTTTGGCAGCCTAGTTGATTAAATTAAATATTTGTAATTAATTATTTATGACATTCCAATTTAATATTACTAATCATGGCAGCAGGCTTGTAAATTATGAACAAATAAATGTGCAGCAATTTTTTGATGACATGCATAGATTGCCATTTGTCGCGACAAAGTATACAATAATATAGCATTTTCTTGATTTGCCTCTTGTTGTCCACTCAGAATCTACACTGTCAAGTATGCCTAAGAAAAAGAGGTCAAAACCAAGATGGACATTATTGAGGCTGAAGGAAGAATACAAAACCTTAAGAAAAGCCATGATGCTTTGGTGAATATCCATATTTCAAAAGATATGAAGTACCTAGAAGAAAATGTGATAATGACATTGTTGTGTGCCAAGTTAACGTATGTTGGGGTACAATGTTTAATTTTTTCCATCAATCATGTACCTGTCATCATGCCCAAGAGGTTTAATTACATCGAGGTTATATTACAAAGAGCGCTCGAAGATCACAGAATTGCAATTGATGAGGAAGTTGATGGAGAAGTGTTGATCGATCTATTAAAGTGCTGTCCTAAAACTATGGAAAGTGTAGCAAAATGTATGCAAATATATCTAGCAACATGACCATGTCCATAGCAACAGCCTAATGATCGTGTATATCGCAAAGATAGCAAACTGGTTAGATGGGCAGCTGGACAGACATTCAGTAAATGAACCCCTATTGTTAGCATGGACTAGCATATGGATAAACATTTTTTTTAAATGTACAGTAATGCTACAATGCCATTGGCGGTATTTTTATTATTGTATTTATTATCCAACATTTGATCAACTGCAATATCCAGCACAAACAACTGCCATCCTCCACCGAACATACTTACTATTGTTCTTGGACGTTACTAAATGCATAATGTAGATACTGATTAGGACACTTGTTGGTCAAGGTATTCAGTGCATTGCTTCAGTATCATACATTTTCATATGGTTAGCATGAGGTAAAATGTGTTTGTGATTAGATTTTTAAGTCCAATTCTAAATATCTCAATTGTTGGACACGGGGACTTATGGATTGGTTTCCGTCTGTCCGTCCGTCAATCCATCCGCCCATCCGGAGCCGTTTCTTGGAGATGCCTGGACCAATTTTTTTTCAAACTTGGTACGGGGGCAACATACTATGGCATCCATATGCACATCAATTTGTTTCTTGATACTATCTAATATGGCCGCCTAGTAGCCATTTTGTTTCGATTTGTCCGTGTCCAAAGCCATAACACAGACATGCTTGAACAGGCCCCCTCCCAATTGAGGAGCTCATTAGTGGTAATTGTGCATTGTGTGTGATTTAGGTGAGGGGTGGGGTGGAAACAATAGTTTTTTTGGTCTTGTTGGCAGATTTTTTAGCACAACTGAACTAGGTTCAGCAGTGCTATAGGCCTTCAACAGTGTGTGTGTGTGACTCAAAAACTGCCAGCCCTTACTGTTTTGAAGGGACATATACTTGTGATGTCTAGTTGGGAAGTTGTTCAAATGAAAATGATCGCATCACAGGTGTGTGGTTTTGGTCAAACGTGATATTTGGTAAAAAGAAAACTAAAACTCAGAAACTACTCGGCAGTCTGGTCTGAAATTAGGTGGGAATGTTCTCAAGAGGATGTAAATTAAGACTTGTTCGTGACATTATGATTTCACCAATATACAAATATAGAAACTGGGGCTAAAATCTGTCTTTTTGGTACAAAAACTTCTATTACAAACTTGGAAGTTCTTGGACTGGAACTTGGTGAGACGCTACTAGAATTAGTTTGCAGATGTTCAAACCTTTTGACTAAATTTGCCCAAGCAACCATGGCAACAGCCAAGTGGCATTATGTTTTAGTGAAATAACATCACTTTGTAGACAAATGAGTAAACAGTTTAAAAATCTATGCAAATACTTCTACCAACCTGACCACAACCATAATAACAGTCAAATGATTTGCAAAGATTATAATAGGGTTGATAGGCAACTTCTTGGTCGTTTAGCAAATTAACATGTATACCTAGCATGTACATACCTTACCATGTGATATGTTTTGAAAACAGTACAGTTGTACCTCAGTGCCATTGGCGCTATTTTTTATTTCTCTTAGCTATCATGTTATGTTTTACATGCTATTAAAATTTGAGTTTCATGTGACACAAATTGCTACCACAATATGTAATTGTAATGTACTCTTGGCATATTTATTAATAATGTTATATCCAACCACTTTTGGCTTTCGTAGCGTTTGTATTTAAGGCTGGAAAAGGCTACTTCTCTATTCAAGATTATGCCAGCATTTCCTTTCTGTTTACCTTTTTGATGGGGAAACTACATGTAAGTAGTCATGACCCCTTTATATTATTAGTAGAATTTTCTGTGGTTTAATGCACCTAGGTATAAGCCATGACATTTTTACATTAGATTTACTGTTTTTATATTTGGTGTCATGTACTTTGTTTCCTTCTGGGAAAAATATATTTTACCTGTGATATGTCACTCACTTCTGACAGAGGAACAATTTGACTTAACAAGCTGTTATAGTAGTGTTTCATATATATGATTCCTGAGAAATATATCAGTTGTGAAAAGTTAAACATTTCTTCTAAATGATTTGAGTAAGACATTTTCCATTAATATTGAAAAGTAGTTGGCTTATTTATGACTGTAGATATTATTTCTTGTACTCATCTTGAGATATATAAAACTCCATTGTTTACACATCTGTTATTTTGTATTGATTTTAAATTTTCTAATAAAAATTGCTGTCAAGATCAAAAAATAAAACCATCGTCTGATGTTCCAATTATGTTCAAAACTGCACCCTTTCCTCATCCCTTGACAATATCCATGAATACATATACAGTGTGCAGTAAAGTGATACCCTGCATTGCACAAATGCATTATTGTGTACAAATGTTTCCAATTTTAAAGTATGTGTTACAGGAATGGTAAAGTGTCTGTCTCTGTGTTAGCAACTTAATAAAAAACTATGCCAATTGCTTTGATGTTGGCTGTAGACGAACCTTTGTTAAAGGTCAATTATGTGGGCTGCAAGGCAACCACAGACGAATAAGGGAGAGGGATATATGTGGATTAATAGGTGTCACATAATGTTTTTCTGTTATGGGTTCATTATATATACCCTCCATTACTTGTAGGTGACTGGGCTAAAAAAGTGTAGTGTTAAATTAAGTATTAATATATCATTAATAAAATGTATAATATTAATTACATATATGTACCTGGGCTGAAAAGTGCCCCTATTGACAAGTCCCACAAACGGTGTACAACACACACACACACACACACACACACACACACACACACACACACACACAAAAGAAAGGGTAAAATGAAGCTCATCGAGTGTCCGTGGTATATACTTTGTGGAATAATGTATTGTAGGTCGTGTTGCTTAGGAGCCCTGGAGGATTGTTACAGACACTTTCAGACAATAATTTGCAAGCTTTAGAAGACAGCTCTAACATGTAAAACTCAACTACATAAGGGTGAAACATATTTGAAATAAAGTTCCATAGCATCTTGACTGTAAGAGCTGGAGGGAAGAACTTTGATTTGAGACTGGGACATGTCTACCTGTAATGGGGGTCTAAGGGGGTCTCCCCGTAGAAGCTTTGTAAGATTTTTACCAATTTTGGTGAATCTTATTGTTGTTTAACGAATGAGTGGCTTCTGGGGTGAGGGAGTCCAGGGCAGATCTGAAGTTTTTGTTTCTATTTAGGCAATTTTTAGGTTATTCATAGCCTCTGAGGTAATATTGCCAAGCTTCGAAAAGCGAAAGAAAATATATCTTTTTAAATAAGTTTTCCATGTTATAAAAGTGAGCCTGGGACATTAATATTGGTAATAGGGCATTGATATTGCATGTATAGTAAAGTCACTGGTATTTTAGAGATGTTTATGAAGTCATACCTAGTGTACAATAGAAACTTGAATTGATTTGTAGTGTCGATACATATAGTGTCCGAAATAGGAAGTACATTCATCCCTTCTGACAAATTCATACCGGAGACTTCAATAATATTTTTGTAAACTATCTAATAGTATGAAGATTACCATTACAAAATCTTCAAGTTCACTTTTGCTCCAAAGTGCAAGATAAGTGAAGCACTGATTTTGAAACAGCCAAACATTTACATGGCATATTCTGTAACTAGTGTGGTAGCTAGGTAATACATGTATATGTATAATTTTATGTGTAGTTATGTTTGAACCTTACATGAAGTAATATTTAAAAAAAAAATATGAAAGAAACAGAGACAAGAACAAATATATATATGTACCACAGGCCAACGAAACTGACTGGTCCCTGACATGTGTTTGATAATGTTTGTCATGATCTGACAAGTGTCGTAGTTGGAGAGGTACTAGCAGGTTGAACTGTACACTCGACTTGTGCATCATTTACCTGCCCAGACATATTTTCCTAGCAGCAGTGGTCCATCTTTTGTTTTCCATCACCCACACAGATTCGGATTTTTTTCAAGCAACTCCATTTGGCATCTTTTTCCCCCGAAATCTTCCAAGCTATCCCCAGGATATCAAATGGTCCACCCCTTACGAGCTTTAAAACGAAAATTTCAAAGTTCGGTGAAAATCGTTATTAATTTTGACCTAAACTTCAAGGTTATCTTTTGTTTCGTCCTATAGCATAACAATATCATCTCTGAAAAGGTCCAAGAATATAATATTCCATTGTGTAGTTCGAGTATTCTTTGCCCAAATTTATCGAATGTAATACCAGCTATACCATGATACCGCTGAACCCATACTACAACCATAGACATATACTTCTAGAATTGTCCATTAAATTCAAATGTATTTTTGAAGGACTACTTTTTATATCTTTACCACGTGTTGGTGGAGGCTTTTTGATTCTGTGTTGGTGTACTTTCGGTGGGTAAAAAAATAATTTGCTACCTTCCGTTACCTACCGCTACCTTCGCTACCCCATTTCAATGCTTTTGCTGGAAAAAATCATTCGCTACCCTTCGTTACCTACCGCTACCTTCGCTACCACATTTCAGTGCTTTTGCTTGAAAAAATATTCCGCTACCCTCCGCTACCACATTTCAATACTTTTGCTGGAAAAAAATTCGCTACCCTCCGCTACCTTCCCTATCACATTTCAATGCTTTTGCTGGTAAAAAAAATCGCTACCCTTCGTTACCTACCAATACCTTCGCTACCACATTTCAGTGCTTCTGCTGGAAAAAAAATAATTCGCTACCCTCTGTTACCTACCGCTACCTTTGCTACCACATTTCAGTGCTTTTGCTGGAAAAAATATTCCGCTACCCTCCGCTACCTTAGCTACCACATTTCAAAACTTTTGCTGGATAAAAATTCGCCACCCTCCGTTACCTACCGCTACCTTTGCTACCTTCGCTACCACATCTTAGTGCTTTTGCTGGGAAAAAATATTCCGCTACCCCCCCCCCCCCGCTACCTTCGCTCCCACATTTTATTATATTACTTTTGCTGGAAAAAAAATTTCGCTACCCTCCGTTACCTACCGCTACCTTCGCTATCACATTTCAGTTCTTTTGCTGGGAAAAATATTCATCTACCCTCCGCTACCTACCACTACCTTCGCTACCACATTTCTGTGCTTCTGCTGGAAAAAAAATAATTCGCTTCCCTTCGTTACCTACCACTACCTTCAGTACCACATTTCAGTGCCACTGCTGGAAACAAATAATTCGCTACCCTCTGTTACCTACCGCAACCTTCGCTACCACATTTGAGTGCTTTTGTGGAAAAAAATATTCCGCTACCCTCCGTTACCTATCGCTACCTTCGCTACCACATTTCAATACTTTTGCTTGAAAAAAAAATCTGCTACCCTCCGTTACCTACCGCTACCTTCGCTACCACATTGCAGTGCTTTTGCTGGGAAAAATATTCCGCTACCCTCCCTCACCTACTGCTACTACATCTAAGTGCTTTTGCTGGAAAAAATATTCCGCTACCCTCCGTTACCTACCGCTACTAGGGTAGTGACAAGAACTGATTAGGTTTCGGTAAACATCCCAAGAATATTAACGAGACATTTTACATAATTAATGGTTTTCGGTAATTAGGCTATATCTCAAGAATGCACACTTCAAATTCAATATAATTTGATACATTCATATGCGATACCAAAGCGCACTTGCCCTGAAAATAGTATCGATGTAGCTTTTAGTTTTAATAAATTATTGGCATATTTTTGTCGGCCATTAAAACGAAAAAAAAAATAGTTTCTCGTCAGGAAATGTTGTCTAAAGTGGTACGATGATCCGCATTTTTTATTTACTTTCTCAACAAATGTCACAGTACATGTTGTGGTTGGCCAGGAGATCACTAACAGCAATGAGCAAATAGCAATCAATGTGAAAAAAATAACTTATTACATATGTTCTGTTGTATTCCAACAATTGTCTGTAGGAACGACAATCTCAAAACTTTGCCCTTACGGAAGACATTCAGTTTACATCTGGTTTTTAAATTATCTCACACTACATTGTTTTGTTACACGAATTTCGCAAACTTGACCACATACAATGCTAAATTTATCTCATCACTGTGACCACATAAACATTAACAATTTTATGCTTGAACTTATTTGCCTCAACCAGTAGTGATGTTTATTTGTGATCACAATGAGATGAAATGTTATTGTATTATTGTATATGCTTTACGCACTATCAGTACATGTATTTTAGTTGTGTACTTTGTAACAAAAGAAATTGTGTAAGCCCCACAAGCTATTGTGCCGCCTAAGACAAACACTACAGTCTCTCTGTTTTGCTAGTATCTAAAACTCAATCTTTTCATAGGAGGTGTGGATGATTGTTATTGGGATGAATTTGGTTTGGACTATCGTGGCACTCTTTCTACAACAACATCTGGTCAACCTTGTAGACAATGGCAGGAATATCTATCTGATAGACTCCCCCCATATCTACAACAATATCTTTTTGATTATGGCTATTCTGAAGAAAACTATTGCAGAAATCTTGGTGATGCTGTTACTCATAATGGTGAATTTGAGTCGGTTTATTGTCCAACAGATGACTATGTGAATCCATGCAAAATTGATCATGGACCCGGAGAACATTGTGGTAATCAATATATAAATTTCATTTCTCTCTCTTTCTCTCTCGTTTATTCATGATAACGGCACGTCACGAGTTATTTACAAAAAAATCCCGTTGTCTTAATATATCGTGAAAAAGACAGACGGACACACAAAGACACACATGCACGCACATCTTAGGTATAACAACTTTCTGACCGGAAAAAAACACTGTATGTTCGTTTATTCTAGACTTTTCGGACATCCGTCTTTGTCGTAGTATAATCTGCTACAATGGAGGTACATGTGTTGTCGTCCATAATAAATCTTCATGTGTATGTCCAATGGGTTACTGTGGAACAAGGTGTGAAACACGTAGGTATACAAACTTGCTTTCATACCAACGTTTTCATTCAGCAATTAAGAAATCAAACAAACGAACCAAATCAATAAAAAAAAATACAAAATGACAAAATGTTTTCGCGCTTTCCTTTTCGTCTATCACACATTTCCAGAGTTTTCAGTATGCTAGACCAGTCATATACACCATTACTGCAATAACAATATCCATTCTATTCAATACACTCAGTAAAACCAACTCTAGCCAATCAAAATTCCGTATATCACTTTGTAAGACCAACTCTGCTTGTTTTCGGAATGTTGAAGATACTCTCTACGTACAATAAATGCTTATGTCAGTCAGCCTAAAATGAAATGGTTCCTTACCGTCCCAACAGAAAAGCAGTTTGTGTACAAAAGTACAGACCATATATTACGGTTGACATATTCGCAATATCATGTTCCCATATATTCTGGTCATTGTATGCTCAACTTTGATCAAAGGGTCAGTAAACTGTAATCAGGGTCAAGATAAGGAGACGACTGTCTGTTCTTAAGGTTAATAAGAAAACAGGACACATTTTCTCAAAATTCATATTGTGCATTCAACAATCTTCTTAGGATAGTCAATGGGTATAGCTAGCGACGCTTAATTATTTAAATTAAACATTTGTGCCACTTGCATTAGTAATTACAAAGGGAGGTCGGAGGAAATCGGGTCCGAACTTGTTAAAATATGACCCTCCCCCACGTGACCTGTGTCGAGGTCAAGCTTACATTGATCTATTGGAATTGGTCTGATGGTACTATGGTTTTTAAGCCAAAATTATCGGTTGTAACCTTGCGATGTACATTTAATATTACATTAGTTTTAAATCGTAAGTAAACCTTGTACGAATAAGATTTTTGTTCCGTCATTTTAATGATATTCGTTCCGGGCCTTTTACATTTCAGAGCGCAACGTAAGCTACCGGCTGCTACATTACCATTACAAAAATCGATATTGATCATCGCCATGATTTTTAGATTGAATTAAATACAAATAAAAGTACCCCTGCCTACCAATCTGATTAAAATTTGATGTTGTGAAAGCGGCTAGATGTCTTTATTTACCTCTATTTCCATCGTATTGTGACATTTGTTCGGGTGATCGCTGCCTTCCCAATGTAAGGGTACGGGAGGTATTAAAAGGGGGATGTCTGTCTGTGTGTCTGTCATGCGTCCGTCCGTGTGTGTGTGTGTGTGTGTGTGTGTGTGTGTGTGTGTGTGTGTGTGTGTGTGTGTGTGTGTGTGTCACCATTTTCTTAAAAACGGCTGGCTCAATTATAATGAAGTTTAGTACCTATAATGGTTGGGGTCATGGCTAGACCTGATTATTTTTTTAGGGAGATCTAATCATGTTAATTAGGGAAATTTACATATCAATGAAATCAACTAATTAAGCAATGTCTTAAGACTGCATACTTCAATTTCAATATAATTTAGTGCATTCGTTAAACATAAGAACATACATTTGCCCTATACCATTCGTTGATGTACCTAACAGAGTTAATGAATATTTTGCATGATTAATTATTTTTGGTAATTAGGCTATATCTTAAGAATGCATACTTCAAATCCAACATAATTTAGTACATACGTTAACCATAAGAACACACATATGTCCTATCAAGTTTGTTGCTGTACCTGACAGTGTTAATAAATAATTTGCATAATTAATGATTTTTGAAAATGATGACAGAAGTTTAAACAATTTCTTCTTGACGAGTCCTATGTATTGTAATTTATACAAGTTTTCCTTTGCACCATTCCTTGTTGTTGTAGTTGTTTTTTCCTCCGAAGTTATGAGAACAGCAAATATGTGTAAATAGTAATCCTCAGATTAAGTATATTTCGAGTAGCTAGACTCGATTAGTCTATGCAAGACTATTTCTAGCTAAATTTCCTACAATTGTCGTCAGACGTCCAATTGAAGTGGACGAAATTATCACTGTCGTTGCTGTTGTTATTTTGTTTTGTTTGTTTTTCGTAGGAAATAAAGTTATTATTATTAAATGAATAATTGCATAATTAGTGTTTTTCGGTAATAAGGCTATATCTTAAGAATACATTCTTCAATTTCAATATAATTCAGTACACATGTTAACCAAAACAATTGCATGTGTCCTGTAAAGCTTGTTGATGTACCTTTCAGTGTTAATGAATAATTTGCATAATTAATGATTCTTGGTAATTAGGCTATATCTTACGACTGCATACTTCAATTTCAATACAACTCAGTACATACATTAACCATAACAAATTGTATATGTCCTATAAAGTTAGTTGAACGTGCGGTGGTCACGTGACCATGTAAAAGTTGATGGAACTATTTCCCTAGGGAAATAGTCATTCTATTTTCCTATCATGTGACTGATTGTAGCTAATCATAGTACAGCATTATCACTAGGTATATTATATATATATATATATATATATATATATATATATATATATATATATATATATATATATATATATACTAATTCGTCCGAAGATCGCATTCAAGCGTGAAACTCTGAGTAACGGCTCCGTACCATAACTTGTGTATTTTGTGTATATATATATATATATATATATATATATATATATATATATATATATATATATATATATATATATATATATACTATAAATGCTTCCATGGATGAACTACTTTATATATAAACGTACATTCTTTGTATTTCTTATGATCTTTATTTTATCTTATTTCATTTCCTTTACAAATAGCCATTGCATTTGTTGTTATGGGAACCTATTCTTCCCTGGAAGCAAAACTTGCCTGTGAGGCGAACAACGCTGTATTATCAACCTTTGAATTCACTCGCGCAGCATGGCAGTGTGGACTTTCTACGGGCGGATATTTCTGGGCGGAAAATAACTTATTGCACCAGACTGCCACGTCCCTCCTGTATACTACTGTTTCTTATAATGCAATTGAGTCGAAATATGGGAGTATTGATTTTAATACCAATGCTCTGTGTGTTCCCGTGTACATTGGAATTGGTATGTTTTTGATGTTTCAGTGCTATGCTATATAAGGGCTAGTTTTTGTGGTCATGTTGCTAGTCTAACTATCTTTGTCATGTTGATATTATTTTCTACGACCCCTGAACGATGTGCAATGCAGCGATTTCCATTGTCTTTAGATATTGTCTCTGTTCGAAATTTGGATTAGCACTGGGATATATGAAACACGTCGACGTCGGTGTGACACTCTGATAAATTACATACCCAGGTGAAACAAGACTTGCTTAGATGCAACGAGACCATAAGCTGACCGCCGGATATGAGGTCATATACGATTAAAGTCAAACGGGTATTTCTAAGCACTCCTTTATAACAGGCCTTTGCTATGTCAGCAAAGTGCAATTATATAATATATAAATAACAATCATTCATTCATTCATTCATTCATTCATTCATTCATTCATTCATTCATTCATTCGTTTTGTTGGCTGCTTGTTTGTTTGTTCATTAATTAGTTCTTTAATTCCATATGCGCTAATCGATTGAAAAGTTAATACATTGATTAACTTTTCGATTAATTCGCGTATTCACCAAACAATTTAATGCAAATATGTTTGCAATTTTTATTACATTTGTCACAGACAGAATGTAGGTCAAATTTCGGCAATTATTACAAATATCGGTTTTAATACATGATAAACGTGATTTTTGTATTACAAATGTCGGCGATATTACAAATGTCGACAATCATTACAAATGTCGGTTGAACACTATGCATATATCATCTTAACACGAATTCGAAAAAGATCGAAACATTCGCACATGAAACCACAGGGAGCAGCGAGCATGTAACTGATTTATCGATCGATAAACTAGTAAGGAAGATATGCATGATCGAATGTTTATCCAGCGTGATAATCTCCCAGCAGATGAGAGATAAAGCAAACTGTTAATGTAAGTGATCTCTCGCCAATTATAAGATAAGGGATGTTTTAATTAAGATAATATCTATATAGAAGAATCGACAAGGCGTCTTTATTTAGTCAATAAAGCAAAGTGAGAATTACATACAGCCGAGAGCTAAGTAACCAGGGAAAGAAAAAGAATTGTGAATTGATCATTATCACACACAAAATAAGTTATATTGCACCACAAAACTTGATCATTCAATCAATCAATCAATCAATCAATCAATCAATCATTCATTCAACCAAATAATAAATCAATCAATCAATAAATCAACCGATCGATCGATCAACCAATCAGTTACATGCTCGCTGCTCCCTGTGATGAAACAAACAATATCTCGTGAGAGACCATGCTTCGAGAAATTCGATTATTACTATGATTGTTTGCTACATTTCCCAATTGTACTGAAATGATAGTTAGAAATCGTTCCTTGCAGATTCACAAATTCGGTTTCAAAATCTTAAGACTATTCAAACACTTGTAATTCACCCTAAAATTACCAATTCCAGTGGTGTTTGCGTCAACGTGTTCCCTCAATCATCACCTACCTATTCGCAGTCGGCAATTATGAAAAGCGGGCAATCAGGAGCAGACTTTGGACAGAGTTCAAGATCATAGGCATAGAACAACAGCTAGGAGAACTCCGAGCATAGAGAGAGGCAATCATCAACGTCCCAATCCGACGATTCATATCACACCAATGAATAACAAACATTAAATATCTGGGTATTGTTATGCAATAGTCTGAACTACAACGAAAATTTGTTGTGCATACTGTTTGTGGGTAGTGGCTATTTTTAAAAGTTTACAAGATATTAGTTTTGGGTAAAGATTACTGCATCAATTAGCAAAATTGGCATTAGCAAATGTTCGGTCAGTTTTTATCATGATTTACAAACTCGCCGATGGCAGTGTTCTTTATGATGGGAGGTTCACACGTCAAATTTGGACAACACTGCTTCAAATCTAAAGCAATCGCTCATCATAACATCAAAACATGTTATGAGTTATGAACTCTTATAATATATAGTTAATC
Organism: Glandiceps talaboti; assembly: GCF_964340395.1. Classification (NCBI taxonomy): domain Eukaryota; kingdom Metazoa; phylum Hemichordata; class Enteropneusta; family Spengelidae; genus Glandiceps; species Glandiceps talaboti. The sequence goes on from NC_135554.1 coordinate 7,142,163, forward strand.
ACAATTTACAAAAAAAGAACGTGCTAATGTCTCAGCGTTATTTCGTTTCTGTTCTTGTTGTTGACATGTCCGTTTCTTTTTAGGGAGCCTTCAGTATTTACAGGGGAAGGGCCGGAGGAATCGGTGATGGGTCACATTTTACAAACCTGATCGTGGGAGAGGGTCATATTTTACATTATAATGTTTGGGGGAGGGTCACATTTTACAATCCGCAGTTTTGTGACCAAATTGAGGATTCAATGATTTACAATTTTTTTCTGTGTTTTGAAATGTAAAGTGAGATGGGCACTCAACATTTATTTTTACGAGTATACTTTACCTGCCAAAGTACAAATACATATATTGTAAGAAAATTGTTTGATAAAACGATGCATTTTGTTCAGTGCACCATCTTACCTTATCAGTCACACTGACCGTGAATATTGTTGTTAAAATGTTGTGGTAATGATAGCAGTGATGATGATGATGATGATGATGATGATGATGATGATGATGATGATGATGATGATGTGAGTCAGATGAGAGTGGCATTGGTATTGGCAATACTGAAGGTGAAGGTGATGATGATGACAATGATATCAGGGGAACTCATACAAGTTACCAGATCAGGCAGAATATACACAACATGGAATGCACGTTTTAGATACTAACTAGATTGTTTATGATTATAAGAGCAAGATAACTAGCCAGTCTTTTACTGTTTGTCACTTTATATGTAGAAATATTGCTTTTTAATACTGAGTCAAAATCGTTTCATTTTTATGCAAATAAATAATAGGAATATTGATTAACGTTCAGTGTATGCAATTGTAATGTGAGGGTTTTACAATATGTGAGCAAGGGGAGGGTTATATTTTACAAATGGAGAATGAGGAGGGTCATGTTTTACTTAATAGACCATTTGTGATGTTCTCAGGTCCTCCCCTCCTGCAAATACTGAAGGCTCCCGTATTGTAATATCTGTCACTACATGCATATAGTTGAATGACATACTTGCTATATGTGTATTTCAAAATTACTAATTTAAAAGTGTTTATGACAAGGAATAGCTGATGGCATTTTATATTTTTTTACAGAATCGTTATTCTGCTTTCACAAAAAAATTGTAAGGGGGAGGAATTTGAGGGGGGTACTCGAAAAAATGTGAAAATTGTTGGGGGGGGGGGGTATCTGAAAAACTAGTGTGGGTACCTGAAAAATATATTGACTTCATAACTCCTAATATATGGGGAAAATTAACTTTTTAATAATTGGTCAGGCTTTTTCAACAATAACAACAACAAAAACACCAAAGTTGTTTACAAACTAACTCGTGTAACAAACAATTAATATTGTCTGATTTTAGAATCCTTAGAATTGCACATGCAAAAAAAAATACATCAATGTAAATGTTGAATGACACTTGTTGTTTTGGCCCAAAAAATACCAGTATCTTCAATGTGTAGAAAGCAATTTCAAAGTTGAACACATCCAGGACCAGAATTACGGTAAATTAGCTATTTCCTCTGCTATCTGAAAAATCAGTTTCAACAAATATGTCAGAATGCATTTTGAGCAAAAGCCCTCTAATTCAAATGTTTGCAGGCATTATCACAACACAGGGAGTACATGCCATATTGATCAGCTCTTTCTATCACACAGCTTTTACTAATGTGGTATACTGATATATTATACGATATTAAATGTTTCAAATTTCAATTTTCACCTTACTAAAAATATTTTGTTTAATATGAGCATCCTTCCATTGTTCCTAAGTGATATCTAACTATTTTATATAAACGGATTTTAGTACATAGCATAAACAAATCAGAAGTTTAAAAAAAGGACATATCAGCCTGCTAACAAAGTAGAAAGTCAATGATAAAGAGTCACTTGAGAGGAAAATGCAACAAATGGGATGGTTGAAAAATATCAAAAAACTCTGTAAAATATGCTTATAAAATTCCTCATATATTTGCATGACTATAACTTTACACCATAAACTCTTAGGCATGCTAGATGCTTTCTAGAAATGGTAAGTTGAACACCAGCTGCTAAATGTGTAACAGATTATAATATTTGGCAAGTTAACTATCATAGAGAAAAAGAGAAATAAACTTGTTTATACTTTTAAACTTTGCATAAATATAATATAAGTATACATAAATAGATACATAAAATACTCTGACATGAATCAACTTTGAAAGTTACCCGTGAATGTATTGCAGGAAATGAGCTAGCGAACTGAGTCACAACATGTGCAACACTTCCAATAAACATATTCGGAAAGTAGTTTTTTGCCAAGACCTGGAGACGTTGGGCATCTAGACCCCTTTGCCTGATAAAGTGGGGTCATTTTCAGCAATACTGGGGTTATGCCTAATCTAACTACAGAGGATGATATACACATCAGTGTATAGCATATTTTCTTTATTGCAATAGTGTCAAATTAATTATGTTGAAAAACTTGCTGACTTGAGCAAGACACTATGTTAAGCAAGACGTCATTCATTTAGAACAACAGAAAACACTTGCTTCAATGAGGGAAAGAAAAAGAATAGAAGAAACTTTGTTTAAGGCAGCAGTGTGCTGAAAAAAACAATTCATAATTATGACAGGGTCGAGCTTGTAAAAATTGGTGGCATTGCTGAATTAAAAATGGAAGAACTTAACAAGTACTTTGCAAATTTGATATTCCAACTGTACCAGGAATGCACAAAAAGGATAGAGTTGAAGCTGTAAGCTGTCATTATTATCAATATCAAGATAATGAGAGTTTTGAGTCATTTGATGACAGTGATACTGACAGTGAGAATGATGATATATATAGCTCAAACTCAGATGTAGTTGAAGGAGAGATTGGTTATGATGATGATGATGATGATGATGATGATGATGATGATGACAGTGAATGTGGTGCATTTTCATATACGCAAGATCTGCAAGGAGAGCTACCACATGGAAGTCAAAAATGTAAATGAACACACTTAAGGGTTTTGCAAAACTCCTCGAAAGAAGACAATACATAGATATATGGCATGCACTATGTAAATATCAATACCAATATATCACTTGATGCATTATTCTGTCACTTTGAAATGTGGCATATCTTGTTTGAGTTATACATTTACTTTCTCTTTAGAGTATATTCAACTATGTCAAACAAGAACAAGATATAATACTGCATTTCATAGTATTATTCAGTGTCATCATGTTCAAGTTGTCAGTTTTTACTCTACAATTAGGGGACTGAACGAGAACATTCCAGTACAAAACTGTTATTATATAGCATGTGCATCAACATTTGCAACTCTAATTAAGAAGACATTCAACCGCAACACATCAAGGAAATAATACACTATTAGTGAACAGCCTCCAAGTCTATGTATTCTCAAAAATAGAGAAATAGTTTTAAACTAATGACAAAATATTTTCAAACGTGAATGTCTAAAAGACATGTTGCTATAACTTACAAAAATGATCATGTGCCTATTTCAAAACACTTTTAGCTAAAGGGCAATGGTATGTTTGAAGGATTATTTTCTTTAAAGGAAACAAGTTCCCAATTATCTCAGTAAGTGCGGCCAAAAAAGATCCCAAATATCCCAAATAGCTCAGTTCGTGCCACACGGACAGAAACAGTGAAACACATTGTTTTAATTTTTGCAATTCGAAAAAGAATGTCTCGGTAGACATTGTTTTACAGACAGGGTGCTTGGATGATAATGTGACCAGTGCATATGTATGTATCTGCTATTTAAAATGAAAGGATGGGGTACTTAAAACCTTTGGCAATGACAAGGGGGGAGTTTACTTTTAAAAAATGGGCGTTTGAAAAAACATCCCCTCCCCCAACAAGTTTTTTGTGAAAGCAGCCTTCCATCTTATTTTTAGTTTGATAAGGGAGACAGTTATTATAAATGATTTCGCAATACTCATCACATTACATACGACATTTTACACGTATGTTATTTTAACCTATTGTGACATCGTTTGATGTTTTGTCATTAGAGCATCCATTCTTTGGCGTTATAATATTTATTTCCATTTACATTAATTATAGGCACGCCGTCACCGTGTAATGCATGTGACTTTCCCCTTGGACTGAACGACCATCGATCAGGTATAATGTCAGTTAAGTCTTCAATTGACTGTGTTAAGAATGCGGACGTACAAGTACCAGAAATGAATCAACGGCACCTCGGTATAATAGCACACGCTGGTAGTGTCAGATATTATCGGTTTGAACAAGGGTGGATGCCAGACCCTTCTGCTGTAGACAGCCCTGTATACCTTGAAGTAGAACTAGCATATACCATGACTATCAGTGGCGTGTCCTCCTCCCATATCTTACGCCTTGAACCGGTTTTCGCCATATTCACCATTATATCTTTTACACTTGCCTATAGCATTGATGGCAATCATTATTACAATTATGTAAATGAAGACAACGTGACCAAGGTATTTCATCTCTTTACTAATCACTTTATCACATGAATACATATGATTGACTACACCTAGAATTGGTTTCAGTGGGCAGGGAATTATCCTACTGCATACCCTTTCAGTACAGTCATGAGAGAGAATGCTGATCGAAACTGAACGAGAGAAAGTACACACCAATCTATAAGTAATTCAGTATTGTTTTGTAGGCAGGTCGAACTTCGACTGTCCATTCAAATTACAACATACCACATTACTGTTATTAAAGAGTATGTGGAATTTAGCTCAGGAAGAATTTGGTGTGAGGGAATAAGTAGAATTTACTCAGTGCAAAATTCTTGATATACCAGACGTATATGAACACATACGAACCCGTATTCTATGGATATACGGAAGTCTACACGCGTGTATAATTTCGTACACCCCTAATGTGTGATGGATATACAGAGAGGTATATCAGTGTAATCGAACTCTTCTGATACGCTAATATACGAACAACGTATATCCGCACATATCTGTAAAATACGAATGTGTATATCACTGTGCGCTAACGTCAACGTACACCAACGTGTGTATTTCCATCATATACATGCAAGCTACGTGAACGCGTAATATGTTATAATAGGTTCAGGGGTCAAGGGCCATTCATGATCTGCTGACCGATCGGCTGGGATTGGGCGGGATCGCGTCGGGATCCGGCTTAATATAATGCCAGCACTTTCGATGTTACCCATATGGTCTCATAATAATTATTGCTTGGACACAGAGCTAATTTATTTTAAGTTGTTCGGCCCCATGGTACGACAACGTGATCCTCTATCTCACTTGTATGGCTTCATGGCCTTGGTTCAGTTACATATGGAAGTTATAGATTCGTCAAGACGTATGTATTACAAGCAGAACTTTTGAGTTAATTTCTAAGTGGTAAGTGTGGTTGGGGTGGAATTGATGGGCTTTAATAAGGATACTGTTAACCATAAATTTCTGGATCGATTTATACACATGCTTTCTTTCACACAACAATTGTTTCAGCCAAGAGAATAAACTCTCATACAAGTACAAATATATATAGAAAATAGGTCCTTTATTTAGATGTCTGACACACAAATAAACGACAAAACACTCTTTTTGTAAATCTTATAATGGAAGTAAAATGATGTATCTGTTGCCGAATTTCACTTAAAAAACTTGATGATATATACCTCTAATTGGTGAGAATCACCTAAATCAAGAAATTTTAAAAAGTATCGATGGCAAGTTAACTCTCATAATAAATGACAGAGTAAATGACAGAATGAACAAATCTTTGGATAATAGTAACTTCATCCACAAAAGTAAGGGTGATTTTGAAAAACAAATTGCACAACAGATCATATAATGATATTCTAACATTACATACCATGGTGAAAATATATCAAACAGAAAACGTGAGATTGCAGTGTTGTTTCATTGAGTTGAAGAAATATTTTCACACTATGTGGAGACCTGGTTTACTATATAAACTGCAACAAACTGATACAGATGGAATCATACATTATATACATGGTAAACAAAAATGTGTACACAAATATTGAATCTTTTGTTAAGCAAGACAACAAGATCATGCTACCTTTTATACAAGGAACAGAATAAATCAGGGATGAACATGTTAATGATGCAATTGAAATTTGGGATGATATGGTTATTATATTATATTAAAGTTAGCACTTATTAAGTTACTGGCCAACCAGAATTGAATGGAATACCAATATTCTTTTTTTCTATTACATAATCACATCAATATATGGACAGAAGCCTGACAAAACATTTTTTTCCAATATTGAAGCCTAGCTTATTCCATTGCCATATCAAGACTTGCAGATAAAGCCAGGAAAGCTGAGTGCTTCATTGTTATCTATCAATGGTAGAAAATGTTATGTTGTATGTTCACTTTTTCAAACGTTCCTGGAGGTAGTGTGGTGGTAGGACACAACTACAGTTTGGCCCCTCAACCCTCTTTATTTGAATGACTGGCTGGTTTTCTGCTGACCTGTTGTCAAGTATGACTAACAGGTCATTCACTTCCTGGGGTCACCTTCCTCCTCATCACCCATCATCAAGTCACTGACTTTTTCTATTTTTTCCCAGAGACATCTTTCATTGTCGGTTACTTCTTTCGCACAACATTGCAGCAACTGTAAGTAAAAAAAATATGGTAGTGAGATTTTAACAATGATAAATTCAGTCAAAGTTGGAGCAACAGCAGGTAATAGCATCTCCAATTAAGCGTGTAATTATGTGTGTAATGTAGGTTACTTACAATACAAAAACAACAACAAGCAAAAGATGATGTATCATGGCAAATATATCATTTTCTCTGCGCTATATCATAACTAGAATTTTACATACTTTGGGGCTTCCACCAGTTTAATAACATGAAGAATATTTAGAAGATCCTCCACAACCAGAATTCTCAGAATAAACCATATTCTTAAATGGGGGCAAGATCTTGTAAGAAATGACATGGTGGGTGGGGGGTGGTAAGGACACCATTGTTTGTATCTACAAAGCTAAAGACTTTGAAATTGCAATAACACTTCCAGAACATAAAGGAAGTCATAAACTAACAACACACTTGTTTTCTTTGCATAGCTGTATCACAACCTTGGCAAATTAAATGCAAAATAAGATGATTTACCCCAGCCTGGAAATTGTTGTCTGAATTGGTGCATACATGTAGATCATTGCGGTATTAGAGAGATCTGGCTTAGCCCTCCATGTTTACATGCAATGTTATAAATACTGCATTATTCATACATATTTCCTGGCTATAAATATGGTTACTGATCGGTTACTACAGAGGAAAACATTCAGAGGGATCACACGATAATCAATGGACTTTGGTAACTACCAATTTGAAACCATCCACAACAACCTTTAACATCTTGAGGACAAGTGTGTAGGTTACTCAGTACTTTTGATACCTTGATAAATCATAATTTAACAGGGCTTAAGCATTGCTTTATCTACAAATTATTCCAAACTTTGTGTGTTTGCAGTCTGCTCATCCGTAAATTATCGTAAACAACCTGAGACACTAACAATACACCATATGATAGTTCAATGTTCTGGTCTTCCATTGCTTCACGGACAACTGTACTATATTCAATTGTAGTGTCAACAAATGTAGATCTCATGACACACTTTTAAAATGTCTTTAATAGCTTTTTGGACTGAAATTCAAAAGGATAAAGCATATCAAAAACACCCATTTTGGATCATGTCAGTGTTATCATTAAGTTAGCAAGACCATCAGGTTTTCAAATTTTAAATAAAATAGTTACGAAATATTTTGAACTGCCTTTAGTGGTTTAATATGAAAGGTCAATGTAAAGTTTCCGAACTTGATTATTGAAATAAATGATAGGAATCAAATGACACGTTAATCAATGCAAGAGTCGCATTCATTTAATTTTTGACTATGATTCTATTTAAAAAATTCAATTTGTAGTTGATACACGCTGATATTTTCTGTCATGTCACCTTGCTTTGCATAAATGGCCAGCCAGGTGATGGTTTCCCCAGTGAGTCCCTGAAGATATCTTATGTTAATATTACATTTATTATTGATGTTAACATTGTAAAAGGGTCGTGATTATCTCAATCTAGATGCTGTTGCTTTTCTTGTTAGTCATTTTTTGTTAAGTGTATGTCATTATTTATAATGTGAGGATGCCTCAATTTATCAATAATATACACATTATAAGAGAAAAATATTATTTGAAAAAATACATACATCGTGTGTGTGTGTGTGTGTGTGTGTGTGTGTGTGTGTGTGTGTGTGTGTCTGGATGGATGTGTTGTGCTAACTCTGTAACATTGACATGGAAACTGCTTCCCCAGAGTATTCTAAAATGAGACACACTGTCATACAACGGATTGAAAATGCAATACTGCAATGACTGTCATAAAAATATCTCTTTGGAGCAAACAGATTTGGTTTTCCCACTGCCAAGACAAGGTGAACTATCTAATATTCAGAAAATCTGCCATAACCATTGGAAAAAGTGAGAAAGAGGTGGACTCGGAGCTAGGCCAATAATTTACTCATGTATGTTTGTAGGGAGCAGTATGTGTTTTGATTGTTCAAAAATACTATGAATTATGGCTATACTCAATACTCAAAAATTTGTGATAGATAAATATTTAAGAAACATGATAGAGAACAGCGGATAGACTAATAATAAACCTTAGAGAGGTGTAGGGTATATGGCGTAACTGATAAACTGATGAGAGGCAAATAAGTGGCTGGCGAACATGTCTTGTAACTGAATGAGTAAAGTACATGTGCATGTAAATAAATAAAAATGTAAGCCTGAGTGAAATCACTTCAGGTATACAACAGTATATTAGGACACTTTCTCAGCCAATAGAACAAGGTATATGTGTAAACTGTAAACTCTCAGTATCAACAAAACCATCAATAACTATGTCCAACAAGATTCTGTAATGGATTAATGTAGAATAAAAAAAACCAGTTCCCATGAATACTACTAGGTAAAGATTGACGAAGAAACTAAAAGTATCGAAATATAGTCTTGTCTGGTCCTAAAACAACCTTGCAGTGTATGGATTATATGTTGAGTTTTGGTCGAAAAATTGCCAACAAACATGACCCCACAGCAGAACAATGTAACAAAACACATACAGCGTTCAAGTCTGCACTGAATAATTGCAAAAGATTTGATTGTGGAGTTTGTATTTTAGCAACTCTGTTTAAAAGGGGAGAATTTTTCAAAAGCTCTTGAATAGAAAAAATTCATTTTGGAGTTGGTTTTGATATCTAAACGACAGAAGTCAAATGAGTATTTCAGGAGAACAGGCTCTATCAATGGCAATTAGAAAGACTTCAATCGTCTTTCGACGTTGAGTAGTGTCTACCTTCACCATGCGGTTCTGACCGGATACTTGCTCATACCGAAATGGACACTAAAAGTTTTCGTTTGACCATACGATTTATGTAAGGGGTGCCATGTAATGAAGCAGTCGATTACCAATTCATTAATCAACATGTAATATTTAGCTTTTTACAATTATTCGTACAATTTTGATGATAATTTACAATAAATAATGACTTTAATATTGAGTCAAGCCTAGATGGACATCAAATATGATTTTCTCACTGCTACCTACCTATGTAGACCTATGTATCTTCAAACCAAATCAATGATCTGACAACTACATGTACAAATTTAGGTCATATTAATCATGCTATCAGCTGACTTTCCTTTCCGTGGTACCAAATACAAGTGCACATACACACTTTACAGGTAATCAGTGTTGTGTCCTAGTGTAATAAGGGTAATGATGAAACATTCAAGTACAGGTCATCTATTTCAATATGGAAAAAGCCTAAGTGAAGACTAACGTCAACAAATACTTACATAATTGGAAGTCAGTGGATGTGACAAAACAACTTTATAGTGGAGTGTGTTGGTAGTTTTTCAAGGGTAGCAGACAAAATTTCTGTCCATGTTACAACAGTCACGAATGTGTGAACAAAATTTTGTGAAATTTGTGAATTGATAGACCATTGATGGATGCTACCAACAATCACATTCGACTTTTAGCACCAAGTTCAAAAGTAATCTACAATGTATAAGTTTACACTCAACTTTTATGTTACAACATGACTAACTTTCAGACATAAACAAACTGATACAAGAGTCGCCTGAACCTACATCAAAGGAGACCCAATGTTGCTTTTGTATCAATGTTTGTCAGTTCAATAGTGATAATTAGACTTTTTTCGCCACCATCGAAGCAAATTTTCATTGTCCCTCACTTATAAAACGACGTTCTGATCACGTTCTGGCTTTTCTACCTATTTCCTGCAATGGTTGTAAAGTACTTATACTAGTAAGATTGTAACAATTTGCGATGTCTAGGTCTTTTTCCTGCATATTTGAAATTCACAACTTTGCTTGAATAGTCATTGATAAACTGTCAATCCTCCCTAGACATTCTAATGCTTATTTATGAGCATAGATTTTGACTATGCTTTTATTGGACATTTTCAGTCACCCAATGCCCACTTGCAAAATAAGTCTTTCATGTTCAGTGTATTCATAACATCAGAGGATTACAACAATATTGTCTACTTTGCCCCCCCCCTCCCTCCAAGAAGTTGATTTCATTTAAAACAAAATAGATCGTGAAAAAAAACAATACAAAAGCAAAAATACTTACTTTTCATTCTCCTTCTAGTGTGGAGTTTCCCCTTTGATACTTGTTGTTTTGTGCTCTCTTTTTTTGTATAGTTATCTAAAAATGTTCTCCTCTGTTTGGATCGTCTCCTAATAACAACTGCAACAGAAACAAAAAAACAGTGTTTTGAGTGTTTAGTGAAAGTATAGTGAAATTATCAATCACTGGTGATGCGGTTAACCAGAATGTCACATTTTGGTACCATTATTCATCTGCTGCAATAATATAGGTATGACAACCTGTAAGTAACAATTTGTTTCAGCCATATACATTCAATTACTTTATTTTTTGTATTTGTTGAATATAATATTTAAAGAGCTATATCATATCATCTGATTATATCAAATTATAAGTATAGGAAGATAAACATTGTTTTTCTTTTATCCTGATAATACTACTTAAAAGTTCTTGATGTAAAATCAGTTTGATAAAATTAAAGAAGAGAGGATGTTTATTTCAAACTCAACATTACTGTATGTTCAGACCACTATACTTTCTATAGTGGTTTTAGCCGTATGTAATATATTAATATTATTTGTTAGTATTTATTTCTTGTAAGAAAACGTGCTAGACGTGTCTCTCAGCGCGATGTACAAATAGAAGTGAAAAAATTGCAAAAGTAAAGAAAATAACAGCACATGCTGAGGGACTAAGTATAAAACCAACCCACACAATTAATTCACAATGTATAAAAACTGACAAGTTAAAATCAATTACTTCAATACAACAGACCAGTTAAATTAAATTATTTGAAATGATGTCTGAAAAAAATTCGTCTTATAATGTAATTTTATTGTGAAAAGTTTAAGTATTTTTTTTTGTTTGAATCATAGACCTTCCACCCACGTCTATGTTTGAATACAACTGTCTGTAGGTTTTTCCCTAATGTAAAATAGGAGCCTGAACCCCAAACCTTTTCTCGTTCCCCCAAAAACAATGATTAACTAAATTTTGATTATATCCTTACACTGTTACAGTGGTCAAAGATGTAAACGAAAAAAGGATCTATTTTATTCATTATCAGAAAATACAAACTCCATCGAAGTAAAACTGGATTTATTTTTTTTTACTCAGAGATCATATTATTTTGCCCCAACCTCAAGATCAAGCATTACGTCATTCCGAGACAGTCAACAACAACAACAACAACAACAACAACAACAGCAGCAGCAGCATACACATCAGTTTGAAAACCAGTCTGACATGGATTTTGAGTTATTTTCCTACCCAAACCATATTATTTGATTTAAATGAAAACAATTTAATGCATTAGATCATTTTATTAAGTTAGTTAATGTGAGGCATTTGTAATGCACCTATTAAGGCTATTTGAAACAAATCCAACCACATGGGTTTTTATGGGGGTTTTTAAAATTTTTTTTTTTACTAAAGTCAAGCTTCCTGCCCCAAAGTCAAGACTAGGTTTCAAATCAATTTGTTGTAAGCAAGCATCTATATTTTTTCAATTATGAGCTGTTCTAGAGTCCTTCATATAACTTGTGCATGCCGTACCAAAGAAAGTGCCATTGATGTTCAGCACAACTGATACTCAAGATCATGCTGTTATTATAGGAGGGTGACTGTTTTAGTAATATAGGACTGCCAAATGTACAATAACTTGCAGTTTTGAAGTTTAAATTTCTGACCAAATACTGTGTCAATTTTTTAAAATCTAAATTGTTTCAGTACTATGAAGAGGCTTGTATCATATTGGTTAGAACAATGCTGAAAACAGACAACATTAAGTTAAAGAGGCACCATACATGTACATGTAAGTTAAATTATAACAATACAACACTCCATAACCTACACCCCAAATGCAGACTGATTTCAAACTTTTGATCTGAGCACCTTTGTTTTAAACAATTTTACATCTACACCCATAATCGTCCATATCAAATGTCAAGGCCATTGTCTGGTGGATTTTGATTCTGTTTGATTTCATTGCACGCACACACACACACACACACACACACACACACACACACACGCGCGCGCGCGCGCGCGCACACACACACACACACACACACACAAACACACACACATAGACATTTGCCATGCCTATGACAAATCTCAACTTCTGTTTGTTTTAGGTTTGTGATAAAAATTGTCAATTCAGTTACGTAACACTGAAAACGTTACAAGTAGTATGCTGTACTTACTCTCTTCTTTATTGGTCTTGGCTATTTTTTCTCATGATTTCCCGCCTGTTTAGTTGTAAACTGTCATCATAATTTTTAAGCTGCCTGTGTTGACAGCAGTGAGCTGCAATGTCAATGCAGGAAGAGAGAATATGTATATGTATAATTAACCCAAGTTGTTGAGGATGTGTGAGTGTGTCAGTGTGGGGAGGAGGGGAGGGGAAAGACAGTAGGATTTGCTATTTGCTAGTATGTTATGTCATGTCATGTACATTAATTATTACATTGGGTGGATTTTTCAGTTACAAGTAAATTACACCTAGCCTGCCAAAAAATCTGAGAAATAAAAAAAAAATGTTACTAAGCACCCTGCCGACTAATTCAATAAAAACAATGCCAATGCAGTGTAGCACAACTGTATTTGGCTGTTACTATGGACATGGCCTTGTTGCTACGGATATTTTTTAAAAAATGGGAATCTTTATTTCCTTGCCTACTCTCCCTACTTTTCATCTTTGCAATTTATAACCATCATTTAACTGTTGCTATGGGCATGGTCCTGTTGCTAGGCATATTTGCATACATTGTTATGAATCTTTATTCACTTACATACACATCCGGGTATTGCAATGCATGGCTATGTTATGTCGCCGATATGACCAGAATACGGTAGCAATATACGCAAGATGAAAACAAACATGGTGGCGCCGGTGAACTATATACAAAGTATATCATGGAACAATCATTTACTGTCTGGGTTAGTGAGAATTGTGATTCACCTGCGTGGCAAAAGACTTTGAAAACAGTTTCGCCACTTCACCTGTGTAGTGTTCTGAATCATACGAATGGGTGGTTAGAGCACAGACAGAAATGTCAATCAATCGCGCTCATTTTTCAGGGGACGGGAGCATTTTCCCCGGTTTTCCAGGAGGGGGTGTTTGAAATTCAAGGGTTTTCCAGGACCGACCGGGCAAACCCTGCACTAAAGCCACACTGTTTCAGTCAATGTAAGGCAGTTAGAAGTTGTAGAGATACATGAAGCCGAGTATGTTATTATTATCTCGATGACGTATAACATTTTCTTATTGGCTAGAATGGTTTTGCTACACTCGGTAAAAGGTTACACCTAAACAGTGTATTCTAATAGACTTCCATATCACTGCAACAGGGATTCATAGAAAAATGCATCAAATTATATTGAATTTGAAGAGTGCATTCTTGAGATATAGCCTAATTACCGAAAACCATTAATTATGTAAATTGCTCGTTAATATTCTTGAGATGTTTACCGAAACCTAATCAGTTCTTGTCACTACCCTACAGAACACATGCAATAAACTTTGTTTGAATTGAGCCAGTCGTGTTTTAGAAAATGGTGATGGTGATAAAGTCGCACCACTTTAGACGACATTTCCTGACGAGAAACTATTTCTTTCTTTTGTGGCCAATCGAAAATATGCCAATAACTTATTAAAACTAAAAGCTACATTAGTAATATTTTCAGGACAGGTGCACTTTGGTATCACAATGTGTGTACTAAGTTATACTTTTGAAGCGTGCATTCTTGAGATGTAGCCTAATTACCGAAAATCATTAATTACGTAAATTACTCATTAATATTCACGGGATTTTTACCAAAACCTAATCAAGTCTTGCCATTACCCTACGGAATACGTCTTCAAAATCTGGTTTGAATTGAGCAAGCTGTTATGGAGAAAACGATGACACAGACAGACAGACAGACAGACAGACAGACAGACAGACACAGACTGACAGACACACAGACTTCCATCCATGAATATATCTCTTCCTTACGGAAGAAAAAACGATGGAAATAGAGGTAAATAAGGCATTTAGCCGATTTCACCACATCAGATTTTAATCAGATGGTTGAAAACCTACCAGCTTTGGTTTACCCACAGGCAAGGAAGACACTATGGTTTACTGAGGAGTGAAAGTATTCATTTACATTTTTTTAAACTACAGGAGATTACCGATATTATAGTGATGTCTGAAGTGACGTCAACGTCGCTGCACTCACAGGATATACGTAACGTCTACGCAATGCATATACTAACGTTGTGTAGCTGTACGAACAATATACGACAACGTATACTTAGATTGTACACTGTCATTGTAAACGTCAATATACGTAGTCGTATATCTACATATATTAGAGTTATTGTATCTGTGTGTGTATCTACGTCACATGAAAGTATTTGCGAAAAATACGCGAAATGTAGATTTTTGTAAACTGACATATCAGCGATTTTGCACTGTTACGATTGGGTGGGGTGAGGAGAAGATGTAAAATAATTTTAATCATTAAGAATTCAAGATAGTACCTACTTTTTAAGAATTCAAGATATTACCTACTTTTAATAGAAATGAATATCAATTTTCCAAATTCCTATTTTTAGTCTCTCTTTCCAGCAAAAATGTGTGGCTAACTTTTTTTTAACTCTTTAATGTACCACATGACTAAAAAATGTCAATACATAGAGACTACATTCAAGTGTTTGCCCCACACATATTGCTAGGTTTCAAATTTGTTTGAGACATTGGCCTTTGCCCTTGAGCTGGATCATCCGGTATAATTACCGAAATGCTGCATTTTCGTGTATTATCACATACACTTTGTAGTATTTATTTGTTGCCACGAATTTCTTTTAAATTGGTCCATGTCTTATTTCTGCCACACAAAAGTAATGTATTTGAGGGTTATGTATCTTCTATGAAGACTTGTCTTTTCTATTTTTGTTTGTAGGTGTTTTGGAATCAGAACGCCAATTTTGAATTCAGCTTTAATTCGATATGCCCTTCGATACAAGCAAGATATTTTAAGATTCAACCTCAAAAAAAGATGTACAACTATGGTGGACTACTTGAACTGTATGGATGCCTCGAACGAAGCATTGGTGATACATATTCATATGTTTGCTAATTCTATGTCTGTTCTTGCGTCTGTATATTATTAAGTCTCCACTCCTATAATATGATTAATATCACGTTGCCCCTGGAAACCGATCGCTGTGGCCTGGTTTGAGTGTGACTACAGGCGTATCTGTTTAAATAAAAGATGAATGATATGTCCACATCACACAGGGCCCAAGGGAGCCATGGTATTACGCACCTCGTTGTATATCTTAAACGGCATATAATTCTTTGAACTTCAACATTTCATTTCTTTTCTTCTTGCATCTTACAGGTAATTTTAGAAATGATTACTTCTACCGGAAGGGTTATAGATTTTCACTGCCGCCTAATAGTCAATATTTTAACATTACACATCTTTTGTCGATGGAGGCTTCTTTGTTACCTCAAAATCACATATTCCGTAGGATCACTTTTGAAGAATGTGTTCATTTGTGCCAACATTCGTTTAAGCCACTATGCAATTATTTGATGTATTCATTGACTGATCATTTGTGTATGTATGGCGTTGGGACACACTGGATGACTGGTTTAAAACTTGAGAAGTCATTAGATGTTGACTACTACATAAACATAACAACAGGTTAGTATTGGTCGCTATGGAAACCATGCCATCAATAGTCTCTGTTACACAGACTCCTCTGACTTCCGTCGTATTGAATTGGGTAATTCGAAAAAGTATTTCGAAGTAATTAACATGGCGACTGTCACCGGATATAGACAGTTTGTCATCGGAGGAAAATGATTCCAGATTTTCATTTACGTTAACTCAGACCTGTATGTATTTCACGGAAATCATAATATACAGTTGAGAAAATTGCTTTTGTGATTATTGTCTCTACCAATAGCCGTGTTGTTTCAATCATTTCTTTCATGAATGTATTCCCAAGACTTTGTTTGACTGGTTGGAGTCAGATGAACCTTGGGTAACTGAGACCATGTGATGGAAATCATTAAGACTTTCTTTGACGTAGTTCTATATGATATAGATTTTTTTATGGTAATACTGAGTGTATTCAAAAATGGGATCTCATGAACTTCCTGAATGTAAATACATTTGTCGTAGGTCGTCTGTCACATCTTCCTTCCATTTTTCCAAAGGTAGGGTAGGTTATGTTATGCTTTTGTCTGTCTGTCTGTCTGTCTGTCTGTCTGTCTGTCTGTCTGTCTGTCTGTCTTTATTCTATATCATTCTTATGGAGCGGAAGCAGTTAGGGCTTCTTCTGTCAGCAACAGCATCTGTGTAGTTTCTTTATTCATGCCTATTGTATTGACACTCTTAAACTCATTATCACAAACATCTGGTCTAATTCATCCCCACATTACACACGCGACCCCCACCCCTCCTATAAACCACAATTAGACTGGAAAACAATTTGATTTAGAACATACACTCCCATACCTGACAACAATATGGCGGAATTGTAGTGGAAAACAATTCATAATGCGCTGACAACTAACGTAATTACGCATAGATGGGGATTAAGCAATAGTCCCCGTAAGTGTTCCTGTAAATCAATGCATGTAACAGTCCAGATACTATCCATCACATGTTTGTTTCTTGTCTGTTCACTTTATTCATGTGGGCATGGGTTGAGTCTGTGGTCCTTCGTCATTTTCATATTGTTGTAATAGCTGTTGGTACAGATATTCTTCTATACAATATCTCTCATACTCCTCCTAATACTTTCCGGAGCGATGCAGCAGTATGGCTGATAAACTTTGCTGATCTTTACATCTGGAGGTCACGATGTCAAGCGATATTGAAACCAGATTTAAACTGAATGCTTTCCGTAAGGGAATAACTAATTATGCAAATTACTCATTAAAACTAAAATAAAAATAGGCTAACCGTTTTTTTTTGTAAAACTGCGTTTCTTAGGTTAATGTACCTGCCAAATTATACGGAATTTGAAGAGTGCATGATACCGCTACTGAATATCGTTAATTATTCATAGTTCTCATTAAAGGTAAAAGTTGTATCAACAAACCCGCATCATAGGCCAGGTGTACATTGTTATGGTTGATATATATATATACCATTATATGAAATTTGAAGCTTGCAAGTTTAAGATACTGTCTAAGTACCTAAAATGTGAGAATGAAAAACATCAGCCTGTAATTCTGACAACAACATCGCAAAACCCATGGTCTGTACGATAAGTCCAGAGATACAAAGAGTTTCCTCTCAGACCTTGACATTCTAACATCGTTGCATGTGCATCGTTAAAAGATGCCCCCAACCTGATACCCTGACTTACATCTCTCCGTTGGAGCGGCAGGAGCCGAGTCGAACTCGATGTAATTAGGAGGTTTTACGCATGGACATTGCAGAGTATGATATGACATAGTTCCAAGACACGATTTTAGTCTAACGTTGCCATCATCTCACAAATGTACAATGTACCATGCATTTATTGACGCCATCTTGCACATAAACTTTGAGGTCGTATCTTATGATTTCATTCCATTCTGATGGAACTGACAGCTGAGGGCAGTTTTCCAATTTACCCTAGGGATAATTATGCAAATTATTCGCTAAATATTTAAGTGAAATGAACAAATTGTATAGGTTAAATGTACTTTGTTATGTAAAACAACTAGTCTAAATTATACTGAAATTGAAGTATACAGACTTAAAATATTGCTTAGTTAGTTTTCATTGATATGTAAATTGACCTAATTATCATAAACTGATATCGCTGAAAAACTAATCAGGTCTAGCCATTATCCCTAACATTATATGTACCAAATTTTATTATAATTGAGCCCGCCCTTTTTACAGAAAATGATGACACAGACAGACACACACACACACATACACAGAGAGATGAACGGACGGACGGGCGGACAGCCAGACAGACAGACAGTCAGACAGACAGATAGACAGACACAGTCACACACGCAGTCAGACATCGCCATTTTAATACCTCCCGTACCCTTAAGGGAGGTAAATACTTAAGTGTCGATTGATGGCGCTCGGGCTTGAAAGGCGACGTCAGGAAGAGGCTTAAAACTGAGTATGGGTGCCTTTTGTCCGGCGTGCTCAGACGGGTTACCTTTTCGTGTTGTGAGTGACAACTAAAAATCCAATGAGATGCATCTGAATCACCCACATGCTTCTTACACACCTTATTGTTGCTTTATATAAACCGCATACATCTACAACTTACATGAGTTGACTGTATAATTTAATTTGTTGTCTTCTTTCACTTCGTACGTCATGTTTCGATTTTCGCTTCGTTTTCCTTTAAACCCTTATTTGGCGATGGCAGGGAGGATCACACGTGCACCCTCTTATACCTTCGAACCAGAGTGACTGGCCTGCCTGAGGCTCTAGTTCATACCTGCTTTCCTACTGTATTTGTAATGTTTTCGAGTGATGTTTTTTCGTAATTAGTGGTTCCTCAAACAACCAAAAAGAAGATCTCATTTTCAATATATGGATGTGACTGATTAACTGGATGTGATAGACCACATCCAGTACCTGTTAAATAATCATTGTGCTATTAATGGTTTTAAGTAATTAGGCAATATCTTTACAATTCAATCTTTAAATATCAGATAATTTAGTATATGCATTGAAGGTAAAGAAGTTGTTAATGTCGTTTATAACTTGATTATTTAATTTGCCTAATTAAATATTTTTCGATAATTTTAGGTAATATGTTAACCGTGCAAGCTCAAAATTTCGTATAGTTTCATGTCATTAATTATAGAATTAAGGGGTACATTATGTATAAGACCTAAGGCTCAGCATTTGCATTCAAACAATATGTGTGTAAGACCTTATGTGGGGCATTCAGTTTAAATCGATTAAAGATAAATATCATAATCAATGTATAATTTGGGACCTGGTAGGATAGCGGTTGAAATGCGAATGCTTTAATCCTATGCGGTTATACATTCTGCAATTGAATGTATGCTCCCCAGATAGTCGAGGAAGTATAAAGGGTCGTTGTGCCACTATATATCCGTACAAGGGGTAATGATTGTAACGCTCTCTGAGCACAAACTGGGCAAATGCAATATAGAAACCACATTATAGAAACCAACATTATTATTACTAACGTATTTTTGTTTTGTAATGCCAGAGGTGTTGTCCTGCCAAGATGTGAATAGAGTATGTCTGGGTAGAATGGAATGTAACACTTCACCTGGTATCATATCAACAATCGATTATCCATTCCCGTACCCGAAAGACAGTAGATGTTCATGGCTCATCACAACGCTTATAAACAAGTATATAGAGTTACAATTCGAGGAGTTTGACGTGAATAGAAATCACCCTCTATGCACAACAGACTTTATTCTCGTCTATAGAGGAAACTCAAGTAGTGATATTCTCCATGGTCGGTTTTGTAATCGTAATCTCCCAAATGAGATTATTACTTCAAACTTTAATCAGTTATACGTTGTATTTACATCTGATGGGTATGATGATCACAGTCATGGTTTCAAGGCATCATACGCTTTCCAGGATATAATTATTCCATCTTATAGTCAAGATTTGGAATTTGCAGGTAGGAACTTCCCAAGATACCTAAATAGATTGGCGAAAATCTATAACATAGTGATAATTATGGTGATTTGTTTATTAAAAAGATATAATACTGTATATTCTTGAAAAGTCGTATAAGTCTTTAATGTGAGAGTAACAGATTGTGCAAGCCGAGACGTTATACAAAAGCACATACATATACATATACAGAACCACATACCTACATACACAATTTAATAATAACGCATGCACGGGATGTGCATACATACATACATACATACATACATACATACAAACATACATACATACATACATACATACATACATACATACATACATACATACACACATGCCTATATACACGCATTCATTCATCCATCCATCCATCCATACATTCATCCATCCATCCATCCATGTTTGGTGTTCTTTATCTTTTTGCAAATCCTTTGATAATTCACACATGATCTCATTATTATTAACATTCCCAGTGTTACATCAGGTGAGCCATGTATAAATCTAAATAAATATTATTTCTCCACCAGACTTTTATTGTGATGAAAATTCTGATTGGCAATTGTATGCTGATATGTGCTACAATCTTCAACAATCACAGTGGCATATTACATGGCAGATGGCAGAACTTGATTGCCAACTTATGTCATCCAATCTAGTCAGTATCTTAACGGAGATAGAGGCTTGGACAGTCCATAAATTGGTATCGGAAGAGCCGCTTAAAGTTACATATATTGGTAAGTAACAAGAATCTCGTCTCTAACAACCATTTTCCTCATTTTTCTCAAGTAATGAGTTACCTCCTCGGAAATGTTCCATATGTTCTAAATTTACAGTTTTATTCAAAGAATAAATCTTAGTAAAATTGTTCTATTATTAAACAATCAATTAATACCTATTTTTAAACATTATGACCTAAGTTTAAGTTTAAGTTTTAATTTTGACAAATTATTAAATGACGTTCCTTTGTAGCTAAAAACAGACAATTTAATCCTCCTCATAATCACAACTATGCTTCCAAACTCCAAAGTAAAGAATCCCCACCATATCCCCCCCAAAATATTTCTAGCCTTCATATCAATGTAAAATAGTGTGATAAGTTTAAAAATTATACTTATCATCATAAGACTAGAATTTGGCCTTTCTATATAGATCTTAGCTCTCGATAATGTTTTAGGGAAGGTATGTTCTAGTACACAAGGATTAATGAGCACAGGAACCGGTTTAATTTGGTGTTAGAGGTGGTAGTGTTATAATAAATATTCCAATGACTATATCTTATACAAATATACAGGCTTCACCGATGATAGTAGTGAAGGGATATATCGATGGACTGATGGCAGCCCTGTTATTCTCACTGATTGGAGTACAGAAAAGTAAGCGTATACATGCTTTGGTATAATAAATGTAACAGATGCTTTAAAACAAAGGTTTATGTAGAAAGAAGTGGGACTTTTTCGATTATTAATTTCAGAAAAAGTTCAAAAATGATCATTCGCCCTCAGATTACTATTATATTGGTTAATGAGAGATTGTCAATATCCTTGGAAACAAGATGGTGCACCATCAAAGTTACTTTATTCATTCAAAATGACGATGAACATATTTTCATAGTTTGGAGAGATATAAAGAATTTAATTCAGGAAATTTAGTCTTGAGGCGCTCTCTATACCTTATCATGTACATGATTGGAAATGATGAAATAGCTAGTATGGCTCGTAAAACATCGTAGATCTCGTACAGCCATAGTATCATTTCACCCTAAATGATATGCATTATAAAAGTTATAGACATCCTTAGATAAATGCTAGTGCTCGATATATTTTGATTTCTTTGAAAAAATATCTCGGCTTATAACAATGATACAATGAATTATTAGAAATAAAATGTGTTTTATTTATTTGATAACCAGAACTCTCATTATCAACAGAATAACGTTTTCTCAAAACACAGGTTTAAAGTACAATGAGCAGGGCTGTACTAGTTGCGAAGATTTTAACGATTACATTATATTTCAATGATTGATGTATGAATAACCTTTCATACTCAAGCCTTTCACTCTCCCGTGTGTAATTATGTAATTGTTTTTAATCTTAATAGTTTTCAACCAGATGGCGGCATATACGAAAATTGTGGTGCAATATATACACTTAATCTACACTCTACTAACCATTGGCAAGACGTTATATGCTCCGAAAATATAACCAACAGATATCTTTGCAAGAAGCCGGCAATGATTAACAATACTGCTGGTAAAGAATATAAATATTACTTTAAAACAAGTCAGAATATCACATTATCATGGGTCACTGTTATTTTGTCATGTGATGACTTCTTTCATTTTCACTCTAGACATATTGGTATACCATTTGCTTAATCTGTGACGATGCCTTTGGTGTATTACATACATGATGTTCTATTAGCATGGCAGCATTGTTCGTATACACAAATGTACTGTAACAGCTGGCATAACCTTGCAAATATAAATATTTCAATGACCTTTACGCTAACACTCAATGATAAATACTTGAACTGAACTTTCTAGTTACCATATTGACAGCTGCAGATGCAATACATATTTGCTATTATTAATATTTTAACAATCATCCACAGATATCAAAAACTCAACCCTAGAGTTATTACAGAACGGCGATCATGGCGCAGGTCTGAGTCTCTTGTTTTTTTTATAAGCAATTGATTACATTTTCGATGTGTATATGTGTGTTTCCATAACTATCATATATATATATATATATATATATATATATATATATATATATATATATATATATATATATATATATATATATATATATATATATATATATATATATATATACGTATGTGATATTAGCAATTACTATTCTTCTGAGTAAACAATGTATTTCTGAAATTTAGACAATGGCATACTATAACCCCACTTTACATTAAAGTATTCATTATAGTTATCATTTCTGCGTATAGAGTTTGTTAGACATGGCTTGGAAAATAACTTAACGATACACATTATATTGATTATCACTTTATCTATGTCAAAAAAATATATTCATTACATAAGGTTGCCCCAGCTCAATGTTTGAATGTAGAAACGGTGACTGTCTACACTGGCCAAATACCTGTGATGGTTCCCTAGATTGCCTAGATGGAAGTGATGAGGAAATATGTGGTATGTGAACAAAGATGCTGTTGTATTTTACAAGTACTCTTACCATACAATACTTAACATGACATCTTATGTCTTGCCAAATATTAGATTGGTGAAATTTGAAGAACTTTGAGAAGTTTTCAAAAGTGAGGTCCTCCTAGTATGCAATGATAGCTAGTAGTTATTGCAGTTTGTGTTCTGGCAAGGTCCATAGCTATATTTATGTTAATAAATAACACTCACTTTATACAAAGATTGGTAGTATTTGATATTCATCAGCTTTTCAAAGCTGTCTCAAATAAACCATCATCATTGCAACATGTGACATGATTTACGGGATTGTTCATTTTTGACAATTGGTGTCGATTTCCGTTTGGTCAATAATCTATATTGTCTTAATTCTAGATGACAAAAACATTACTTGTAATGGATTCAGATGTCAAGATGGTTCCTGTATATCATATTCCAAGTATTGTGATTATCAACCGGATTGTACTGATTTGTCCGATGAACAACAGTGCGGTATGTATTCTATTGAAGGTAGCGTGTGCTTCGTGGACACGTTCATAAAAATCCATCTAGGCTAAGCTTTATGAAAGCTTGTTCCTTGCCTTCTGTACGTTTGAAATGTTAAATTTTGGGGTTCACAATCTTCCTTTTCAACGAAATTGGCAATCTTTAACTTTCCTATAAATTAACATAGTGTTCTGCTACCATACTGGATTGTAGAGCGGCAAAATATTTATGAAATGGTTACCTCTGTTCGATTTTTTTACCTTGGACCCTATTTTTTTAACTGCGAATTGGCTACAGTTTTCTTCCAGGTAACATTAATTTCACATGTATTATTTTCGAGACTCATTCTATGTATAGGTCCTTGTCCATTTTATATGCCAGTCTCTTTTCACGAACAAGCACTATGGCATAGGAACTCTGATCTCTTAAATTTCTTTATCGAAAGGTGTTTGTGCAGTTTTTATAATCACAATAAAGTGAACATCTCAGGAACGTATTATTTCCAAGTATCCATTTTCAAGATATCATCGCAAAATTCAATATAATTTCACAGACGTATTAGACATAAACTTGAACAATTTTTCACTTAATTCATTCGAAAACATAGCGTATTTACCTAATAATACCCTTTTAAAGGTAAACCAACATGCCACTTAGAAGATGGGAAATTTACTTGTCAAAATGGACAGTGTATTGCCATCAATCAACGTTGTGATAGAGTTATGGACTGTATTGATGGTACAGATGAAAAGGAGTGCACAGGTTGGTTAAGGTTCTTGGAAAATTCCGTCTATGATATACGTCTGTGCTTTGAATTATAACACTTTATAAAATAATTGTTTATAAACGAGAACGGGTTATCTCAAGGCAAATACGTACTCTGTAGCCATCCCTTCCTTTCAGGAGTATGTCACGGATTTATGTGTCCTGATACTTCTTGTATACCAAGGTCATTACTTTGTGATGGTGTGTCTGATTGTGCATTTTGTGATGCAACAACTATTCCTGATGAAGGTGAAACTTGCAGTAAGTCATGGCATATATCCATTTACATGCTCTTCACATCGTTGATAACAAACGAGTTTGAATAAATTAACATTATCATACATATTCCGAAGACCGCACGAATCTATACAAATCAATGCATAACTTTGTCAGTTTGAATTGTGCTGATAGAAGTTAATTCACATTTATTTCCATATTATCTCTGGAAAGAGTAGCGCATAGGCATTTTGATTGCATTATTCACTACACATCCATGTAAACAAGTGAATCAAGTGCAATACAGCACACATTGCGGAATAATTTTTACCTTAAAAATGCAAGCTTCAAATTTCGTATTATATGATACATATATCAACCATAATAATACGCACCTGTCCAATGAAGTTTGTTGCTACAACTTTTACCTTTAATGAGTATTTTGAATAATTAACGTAATTCAGTAATTAAGCAGTATCATACACTCTTACATATATTAAACTAAGAAAGCACGCTTGTCCAAAAACAAAGCCTGTTACCATAGTCTTTTTAGTTTAATGAGTTATTTGCATAATTAGTGATTCCCTTACGGGAGACATTCACTTTAAATCTGGTCCATGCTTACTGAGCAAGACTAATTTATAATACAATGATATCTCTGTATTAAATTGCGGTTGTAGATATAGACATATTCGATTATATATAAATTGTATCTTTTAGACTCTGTGTAAAATCTTGCATACAAGTTCATAGGTACATGATTGTTCGTATTTTACCCTTATATATTAAGAGGAGAGATTAGGGACGATCGCACAATGTCACACATACTGGAGAGGGGGTTGTAATTGCAGGACTTAATTTTCGCACTTCTAACCAAATTGTGATGGAATCATTTCACTCCTTAAATGATAACAGCTTTTGTATTTATTACCGAGATGTTGAGAAGTTGATAAAATGTACTTCTAATGTGACATATGGTGCTTGGATTCTGGTAGTATTTGAATGTGTTTACATCGTTGTGTTTCCTTTACATTGATCATAGTGGTGTGATCGTACACGTCCCTTACGTTGGAAAATTTAGATCCTTGTCCAAAGTCTACCTTAAAGTTTATAATTTATTTTCAAACCAGAAGCAGAGGAATGTCGCCAAGGTTACTTTCTCTGTGAAAACAACATCTGTGTAGACGAGAAATGGCGTTGTCTTTACGATATTGATGGTCTAGGATTTCCTCTTGGCTGTCGTGATATGTCACATTTGAAGAATTGTAACGGTGAGTATGATACTGTCTGTCATGTAAATAATATATACGTATTTTAATATGCTTGGGGACATATTTCCTTGAAAATTATAGTTCTTGATATTGTGAAATATGAAAACTTGTTCAAATCATTACTTGTTTAAAGGACAATCATTTCTTTTTTTCCTAGAGTTTAAACAGTATTGAACGGCCATATTCGAGTACATAATAATTTATTGACCTCAAATAAAAACAGTTGAACAATGAATGATCACCATCGTCATTATCTGCCATGACAAAGCATACAACGTTATTGTTTCCCAAATCTACAGATAACATTACTTGTCCAATGGCCGCGTACAGATGTCCTGGAAGTTATTGTATTCCATTACATAGACTTTGTGATGGTATTGCAGATTGTATTAGAAAAGAGGACGAAAACGAAACACTATGCGGTGAGATCTGAAACACTATTTATAGAGAACGAAGTATGGACCTTCTTCTTTTGCATTTCTCTATATATTGCATGCCTATTCAATTTTATAAAAAATTATTTGAAATATTTCTAATTCGATGAACGATGAACAATCATATAATTTGTATGTATGTATGTATGTATGTATGTATGTATGTATGTATGTATGTATGTATGTATGCGTGCGTGCGTGCGTGCGTGTGTCTGTCTGTCTGTCTGTCTGTCTGTCTGTCTGTCTGTCTGTCTGTCTGTCTGTCTGTCTGTCTGCATGCATGCATGCATGTATGGTGGGCATTTCTTTCAAATATGGTATTCAGTTGTTGTTTACATGTCTATTATAGATACGTTTCACTGTCCGTCTGGAGTACTTCACTGTCCGAGTGAAAATAAATGTGTAGGAATTCCAAATTTGTGTGATGGAATCAATCAATGTCAAAATGGTTATGATGAATTGTATTGTGGTAAGTCTTTTCCCCAAACATTGATGTAGAAAGAAAAAATGTATGTATGTATGTATGTATGTATGTATGTATGTATGTATGTATGTATGTATGTATGCACATCCCGTGCAAGCGTTATTATTAAATTGCGTATTTGTTTGTTTGTGTGATGTGGGTGTAGCTTTGTATGTGAAAGAGTAATTTCCATAATCAAATAAACATCTAAACATTTGCTGAATGTTGTCAAACTGCTCTCAATTACGAGTTACAATTACTGTTTCTCTGTCAAAGAGCACATCATTCAATCTTCCATGCTTTTTTTCCTTCCTTAAGGAAGGAGGTGTATTAGGGGTTGGAAAATTCATATGTCTGTGTCTGTCTGTATGTCTGTGTGTGTCTGTATCACCATTTTCTAACAAACGGATGCATAAATTCGAACGAAATTTGGTAGACATGTTCCGTAGGGTAATGGAAAGAACTGATTAGGTTTTGGTAAACATGGCATGAATATTGATGAGCACTTTGCATAATTAATATTTTTCAGTAATTAGGCTATATCTCAAGAGTGCACTCTTAACATTCAATATAATTTAGTACATACATTTGCGATAGCTAAGCGTATCTGTCTTGAAATTATTATTGATGTACCTTTCAGTTTAAATAAGATATTGGCATTTTTCGGTAATTAGATGCAGTGGCCACACAAAAGAAAGTTGTCTTTTCCAGTCAGGAAACATTGCCTAAAGTGGTGTGATGATGCGAATTTTTTTAATATTTGTTCATGATTAGTTCTGCAGTTGTCTTCCCTGAAGTAGCAATTAATGTAGGGAGAGTTATTTTTGTTTTCCCTTTTTGATCTTGAATCTGCATTGGCTGGACCAAAACGAGAAAAAAGAAGACCGAGGCGGGGTATTTAAGTGATGCAAACTCCCAAGAAAACAATTCTTTTTATTCATGGCCTTAAAAATGCCTACCGTGATATCTATGCTAGAATTTTCTTTAAAAGCTTCCCCTTATTTTTTTTATTCCATGTGTGGTTGGCTGTAAGATCGCATCTGCAGGCAATTATACTGGAGATTTCGCCTACATAACTTCATACCACCTCTTCACTATTTCAATATTGCAAATCTTTTTACTTTTTTTGATAGTCTCACGTATTTCTGTTTCTGAAAGCATACATGAGGAGATCGTCGGTCAAACCAGGGCAGCTTCAACTTCCAGGTGAAATCACCAGCTTTCTACCGAAAATTCTTGCTGGAAACTTTGCCAAGATAAATCCATATCATCTCTTCTTTGATCAAAATTAAAATTCTTTTCTCTCTTTTTGAATATAAATCTTTTGATACAAAGGGCGAGTTTGCTGCCAAAACGTGTTCATTTATTCGTATTAACATGTTATCACAACAATGCAAATGAGATAAGTACATTTTGTTACTGTGTAGCAATGTTGGGCAGTGCACTCAGCACCATTGAGTTGTTTAATTGGATCAAATTTTCCCCAATTTTCCAACATTGATTGGCTTTGTTCTAAACTGTTCAAAGTATTTGGGTTGCTTGTATAAAAGATATGTATATCAAAATATCTATCGATAAATTTCTGTCCAAATCTGAATTTATATTTTGAGAAACCAAACGAATTTGAGAGCCATGGAAATTCACCTCATTATATTGTGGTGTGCATCGCGAAAGTCTTGAACTGAGTGTTACATAAAGGTTATTGCCACTGTAAACAAGTTGTATAGAATCAATAGATTGGTATCATGCTTACCATCAAAAGTATGTAAACTTTCTGCATACTAGTGATGTCATGACGGTTTTAATTATGTTTATTATTTGCCTTGGAAACTAGTGTACATATCAAGGGTACGTAGGGTATCGCAAAAGCAGAGTGAAATCGAGTCAAGCTTTCCTTAAGAATAGGTAGGAACATTTGAACAACTTTTTCAACAACTAACTTTTACTGGAACTTCAAAAATCACAGATATAGAGCTAAAATTCATTATGTTCAAATGATACCAATAACAATCCATACATTTGTTCTGTATGCATATCCCTGTAAATTTGAATAATTTCATTTCAAAAGCCATTTCACCTATTCCACTATGTATTAAGATAGATTGATATCACACAGTCATTTCAGATTTCTCATAGTTGGCACACCATTTTGCCAATTCTGGGGTATATCATGTACTAATAGCCTACTATAACAAGGTTGATGCATTCCAGCAATTATTATGTGCTGAAACAAAAAAACTTAACATCACCCTTACGGAAGGCATTCAGTGTAAATCAGGTTCCCCAATCTTGTTGGAAGAATAGAGCAAGTTATCATCTAAAATTAGATGTCATGGGAACCTCCAATTTACGTTTTATTTCAGACACAATTTGTCCACTTGGCTGTGTATGTAAAGCATACGAATTGACCTGTAAAGGAATACATGTATTAGCAATTAGTGATTTGACTGCAAACACAAGACGCTTGTAAGTACAGCAGAATACACGTGTAGACGGCATCGTCAATAAGTATCATTTCAGACACAAATGTGTTAATAGTTAGTAATTTTACTATTCTTCTAAGGTAATATTACATCTGATATAAGTTGACATACATTAGTAGATTCCTGTGAATTAGTGATAACATTGGTATATCACAAGAATGTTCCATATATTGTAAATCTCTAAGAGTTGTAGTTTATACCTTTCTCGGAGATTTCCACAGGTGGCAGTGTGTTCATTCTTTATTTTGCACATCATTGCAGTTATAATTTCATGTAGATGACGATGGCAATACGTGAAAGATCAACAATCAGATTTCTTGCTTTTTTGTCCTTAGAGAATGCATTCAGTATATATTCGGTTAACTTTAAACTGTACGCAATTCAATATAACTATTAATTCCATTTTTGATATGTTGTTCCTCACCAAAAACCAATTGCTAATAATAACTTTATTTGGGACAGGACATTGAATTTATACACGATCACTAGTTTCCTTTGCTGTTACAGAATATCTACTGAAATGAACTATTCCAGTTTATATAAGTGGAATGAGACATTCAACCGGTTTCATTGGATGGGAGACCTGTAAGTGAAGGATAGTTAGTACCAAAAAGTCCTAAAGCCACTTTAATCATATTTTTGAATGATTATTGATCTCAAAAAAGTCAAAGTATTCTGAAAGATAAAACCTTGGTTTGCGTAAATGTTATTACATGTATGGTGAGTCATCAGTTTATTATATTTATGGTGAGTCAGTTTATTACATTTGTGGTAAAAAGTTATTATATTTTATGGTTAGTATTACTGTTATGGTTGATGTTTTATTACATTCATGGTTAGTATTACATTTATAGTTTAATTAAATTCATGGTTAGTATTACATTTACCGTTTTATTGCAGTTATGGGTGATACAGGCCCTAATACTAAAATTACTTTTTTGTCCTTTTTCTCTAAATGGACCTTTTTCCATTGTCCATTTTGGCACTAACCCTTTCAACTGCACATATTTAAGAAAGACTGTAGTCAATACTACATTCCCGTTATATTGCTTCCTTGTTTCTAATTTCATATTTACACAATCATTTACTTGTTGATTACAGAAATATTTCTAGCAATCAAATCACTAGATTGTATCCGAGGATGTTTCATGGCTTGATAAATTTGCTTTCCTTGTAAGTAGACTTTCTTCTACTTTTAAATATGGATATCTAACGGTCAACTTAATGTCATTCTAAAACACATTAGGAGTATTTCAGTACAGATAATGTTTACAAGCTGACCAAGACCATATATATCAATCTCAGTTAGAATATTTGCGCTGTGCTGAACTTATAGGCTATTATTTATTAAACAATTTGAAATCTTAAACTATTTTAATCTGTTCCATTACCTTGTTCAAATATACACAGATTTGCAGAGAGTACTTCAAATGTTACGTTATACTAACCACATCTATATACATTTATATTTCAGACATCTCTTTAATAATTCGATATCTTATTTAGGAGATCTAATCTTTACGGAATTGCAGAAACTACAATACCTGTAAGTCGATGCTTGACTAAATTTCAATATGTACATTGCAAGAAGGACACACACACATATCACACAAAGAGACACACAGAGACAGACAGACAGACAGACAGACAGACAGACAGACAGACAGACAGACATGCACACATACAAAATCACAGGTACACACACAAACACACAGACAAAGACACGGAGACACAAAATCACTAACAGCTATCCTATCCAGAATGACAGGATAGCTGGACAGCTATCAACGACAGTTTTTGGTCCCAAAGTGCGAGTGAAAAAAAGACATCTTCGAAGGTATACAATTGACCTAACAGCTGCCCTTAAAGACAATGAACAGGCCCCTCGCAGATATAGGATTATTAAACGTTTTCTCGCCGTCGCGCCGAATTGAATTATCACTACGGAAAACGTGTTATGAGGAATACTAATAGAAGAATTGATCAACACAAACTGTAAACGCTTTTGGACTTTTGTAAACAGTAAACATAACTTTAAATTTTCTCCTTACATATCAAGGTACTTCAACTGACATAGCTGAAAGTTTCAGTAGTTATTTTTAATCCGTTTTCTCTAAGAATGAAGATATTGTTAAGCTGGAAATGCCGTCAAGCTCACTGTAACGAATTTTTTTTTAAATCTGGTGACCGTTCAGATGCAAGTAATTATAGGCTTATATCTCTCTTATCCTTACTAAGTAAGGCTTTTAAGAAAGTTGTGTACAGTTACATTTATAATCATGTGAAGTATTTTATTCATGAAAACCATAATGGATTTGTTGCTGGTCGATCCACTGTTACAAATCTTTGATATCATACCGAATACACCAGTTCCCGTATTGACAAAGGTAAATCAGGTTGACTCTTTGTATTTAGACATTTGACACAGTGGTACTTTATTAACATGGGTATCCTCTTATTTGAGAGGGTAGATTTTATTAGGGAAATAAATTGTCATGGGGTCATGTTCCGTCCGAGTTACCACGGGGATCAATTTTGGGACGACTTTTATATGTCCTGTACGTTAACGACATTTCGGAGTGTATATCGTATTCAAAGTTATCTTTAAAAGCAGCCGACTCCCAATTGCATAGGTCAATTTCATATTAAAAAAATCCCACCAACTACAATGAGAACGCTGATCCATGATCGGTAAAATGGAAGTTATATATTCTTTGCATCATGACGTACTTCCACGTGTAAACATTAACGTTCCACCAATTAATCACCATCGCAGTCAATATTTTACACCAACTTCGGCCCGTACAAATATTGAAAAAAAAATTCTTTTTTATCCAGGACTTCATCCTTGCCTAACGCTAAATAAGCGATGTTGATGACCTTGATAAGTTTGGGGACTTTAATATTTTCAGAAACACTTTATGTAACTAGTAGTATTCTAATTCATTTAAGCAGTACTTTCCTGTTTCCGTAAATGCAACTGTCTCTGTCTTTTGTCTTTTGAAAATAGTTTTTTTTTTTTTTTTATTACTTTTTTTCAGAGAACCTATAATTGGAGCAACCTGTTTGTTCATGAGTAAATAAATAACTAATTATATAAATAACGAATACAAACCTAGCGCAAACATTTACATATGCATGGGGTGATGAGTTAACTGATTGATTGTCGCCCTATACTTAATTTAATTGTACGTTTAACTTTTGACTTGATTGATATTGCAGGGACCTACGTCAAAATAGAATCACATCTTTTGAAAGTGGTCTTTTTAACAATCTAACTGGTCTACAGATGCTGTGAGTCACTGTTTTCAGTAATATTAATTGGGAGAGATAGATAGAGAAACAGAGAGGGGGACAGACAGAGAGACTGTCAGTTTAAATCTCTCTCTCTCTCTCTCTCTCTCTCTCTCTCGTACTTGAATAGTTATGGAGAATTTGAGATATATTAGAAACAGAAATCAAATTGTCAATAATTTTATTGCTAATACCATCACTTACCTGGAAGTGTAAAGCAACTTGTGAACTGTAACACACGAACTTTCTTGTTTTCTTAACAGTTATTCTGATCTCTATGCGTTATGCTGCATCGCTAGGGATGAAGAAATACCAATTAAAGAATGTTTACCTGAAACCGATGTCTTTTCATCATGCAAAGATCTTCTGTCTGACGCTGGAGCGCGTTTGTTTGCATGGGTTCTTGGACTACTTTCATTCGTATTTAATTCATACTGTATTATCTGGAGACTGCGTACAAAGAACAGGAAAACTCTGACGTCCGCGGATACTTTATTGATATTTTTATTGTCAATTTCTGATTTTCTGATAAGCGTCTACGTGCTATCCATTGCAAGTGTTGACATGTACTATAAGGATAGATATATCACCCATGATATCACATGGCGACACAGTATATTTTGTTCATTCATTGGCATTGTTGCTTCACTGTCCAAACTTATGTCGGTCTTTCTGGTGGCTGTTATGTCTTTTATACGTTGCCTTGTCCTTTCTAACCCACTGAGGTTAATTCGGGTGAGTGCAAGAAAAGTGGGTATTATCGTCTCGGTGGGATTTGTTGTCCATTTAGTCTCGGTTATCGTTCCGGTTTGCAGAATAAGATACTTTGGAGAATCGTTTTACGGGCAAAACCGAGTATGTTTGCCATTTCATCTTCGCCATGACCGTCCACCCGGTTGGGAATTTTCTGTGGCTTTCTTCATAATTCCTCTCTTATGTTACGGTATCTCTATAGCTGTGTGTTATGCTATCATTTTGTATAAAAGGTTGACGTCCGGCTCCACCTTGACTACATCTCGTAAATCCAAAGTATCCAGCAAGACAGTAATTATGGTCCTGGGTATCACCGGTTTCAACCTGCTAACTTCATTGCCTATTATCGCAATGACTATATTTGGCCTGGCAGGTATTGAAATACCACAGGACGTATATCCATGGTTGGCTGTCTTTCTACTACCACTGAATTCCGTCATCAGCCCACCAATTTATATATTCTCTGCTGACGAATTCACGTTTATCAATGTGAAGGGTCTCCTCCAAAAAATAATGACCCCGACTCGTAATTCGAAGAAACAAGGTAATTAACATACTTATTCACTGTTGTAATGACTCGTTCACCGATGATCTTTTTAACAGCATTATAATTTATTGATACAAGTTCATCAGTCTAGGTTACTATATCAAAATGTAACTTCAATTTCTGAAATACTACACACAATTCATATTTAGTAAAATCAAAGCTGAAGCTTTCGTCCACACCTGTGGACTTGTTCACCACTGTGATGTTCTGGGTAGGTTACATGACTCATCACTGGAATCATGTGACAAAAGAATGGAGTGATCCTAGATGTGTCATGAACTATTGTCTCAAGTGTTCGTCATTGGAGTACAATTGACAATTATATCTACAGACAGAGTCGTGGAGCGACTATGGGTTCACCAATCTCTTCTATTACATGCCTACTTGGAAGACCTAGAAATCAAAGCCATAGCAAAAGCAGTACATCTCTCAATGTGGTGATTTTCATCTGAGATGACATGTTTACAGATTTAAAGCTGTAAAGGGCCCATGCCCAAGAGTTCACAGACCATTTAAATGCCCAGTATGATGGCATCAAAAGTTACTATCGAGCCAGAGTACAATGGGCAAATCGTGTTTCTCGGATACAAAGACAACAAGCAGGAGAGACGATAATATCATCACAGTTATTATACATCATAAAAGCGACACATACATATTAATTCCTTAAATTTCAGTCACACCATTCTGTAGATCACAAAACAGGTGTAGTATGACACTCAACCATATAGCCGATACTGGTGTGGCCCTAACTTGATGACAGCATTGCAGTTGGGAAAGATATCCATAAGTTACTTAACGTACGTGGCCACCCAAACGGGGCCATTACCTCTGACACCTAGAAAGGAAAGAGGTGCGGTGTACCAAGAGAAGTTTAAAACATACCATGCCCCGTCGGTTACTATACCATATGCCAAAGGAGTGGCTGAACAATTAAAACGGGCATTTGGGGTCACATGGTATAGTCTCATTTCAAACCTTTTAATGCTCTCGTCAACATCTGGTCGCCCAAAAGATGAAATCAAGATACATGACATTAGTGGTCGTATCTATGTAGATCATCAAAGCAGGAGAACATGGAATGGACTATGATAGCACATACTTTGGTGAGACAGAGCGTACCCTTAAAGCACGTTTGGCGTACCAAAGTACCAAAATATAAGAAGTTTCAAGACATATTCATGCAGTGTGCCCTGGTCACAAGATTAACTGGGATAAGTTTTAAGTACTTAACAAGTAATAACGTTGCTTTACTTGAACGTGGTGTAAAGGAAGCGAAATATATCTCACGAAGTCTAAACCTGATCTCAACATTAATTGGGATCGTTTTCTGAAAGCTTAGAAAGTGAACTTACTTTTCGTGTTCAGGTTTGTTTTGATATTCATAAGATACTTTTATCATACACTTATATTATTCGGTCACTTTCCATTGGCATCTTATTGTGGTAATTGCTCTTGGAAGTTAGGCTTATCAGAAAATATTGAACCCTTTGTACTTTTGTTATTTCTCCCAAGAATTACCAGGTGAATTTACACTGGAACAAATAAGGATGCTGCGAACGTCCAGATTATTATGGACTCAAGTGTTTACAAATATGTCTGACTCAGACCTCCCGATGGTTAAGGTAACGAATTTCACCGATTGGGAAGATATTTACACAGACGAAAAGAAACAGATGTTAAGCGATTTAGACAGATCAGTGAAAGAACTTCACAATTGTAAATGTTACCATGGTGACATAGATTTGGATCATGCCTTGATTGACATGAGTGACGTAAGTAACAATTTGTTATTCTCACTTCCGTTTTAAAGTGGTTGCATGGATGAGGTTTCAGTATTTATTGTGGAATTTCATTATTTTTCAACAATTTTATTATAGCTTACTATATGAAAAATAAATGTGAAACAGCATATGCCAAGTCATTGTTTTGTTCATTAAATGGTATAAGATTAATACACGTGTAACATGTTTGTTGTTGTACATACAAAAACAAACTGACAGGAGGTGCTGAGCGGCATACCCCAAGGATCATTTTTGTATTATACATTTACACACTCCCAGATGTAGTACAAAACTTAGAAATATATCTATTCGCAGACGATACTAAAGTTTTCAGGTGAATATTCAAGAAAGAAGACTGTGATTGCTTTCAAGCAGATATCGATAACATGTATACTTGGACAGAGAACTCTCTTCTGAAATTTCCTCCAGATAAATGTGCTAGTATGCGGCTAGGAAAGACACACTTGTCAGAAAGATCATATACCATTTGGACAAAATAAACTTAGAAATACAAAGGAAGAGAAGGACATAGGAGTAATCGTGCCTGATAATCTATCCTTTTCAAGCCACATGTCTACAAAAATAGACAAGGCAAATTCCATAATCGGTCTGATAAGGAGAACTTATGCTCATCTTGACAAAGAAAGTTTTTTTTTTATATTATTGTACAAAGGTCTTGTCAGGCCACATTTGGAATATGCAAATCAAGTTTGGGCACCTTACCTTAAAAAAGGATTGCCATCGAGAACGTACAACGCAGAGCTATCAAGTTAATTCCAGGATTTAGAGGATTGTCATACCAGGAAAGACTAAGGCGTCTGAACTTACCAAGTTTGGTTTACCGTCGTTTACGGGGAGATATGATTGAACTCTATAAAATTATGTCGGGGAAATATGAAATTAGAGTGACTGATTTTGTCAAGACCAGATATTGTGACACTAGAGGGCATCAATATAAACTGTTCAAAGTCCATACAAGGCTGGATATTAGTAAATTTTCTTTTGTACATAGAAGTATAAACCAATGGAATAGTCTTCCCAATTATGTGGTTGATGCACCAAATGTATATACTTTTGAGAGACGTTTAGATAGACACTGAGAAGGACTTGCGAATGAAATTTAAATTGAAGACTATGCAAGCATACGCACTGATAAGACTTTAGTTAACCATGATCTGATATCAGAGGCCTAAATAAGGCCTAAAATCAGATTTTTACCTGACAGATACCTGTACAAAAATTTTACACATTGTTTAAGATTTTATACTGTATTGAATTGCATTGCAAACACGGACTCTGGCAATATTTCAAATTGATTTTTGAATAAGCTATGAATAAATTGTCTTATAGATTAATAATTCAAATACCAAATCCTCATCCATGTGGTCATTTTAATTGATAATATATTATTGTATTTTATCTGTATTCATCACCATATTATAGCGATAAAATGTGATTAGTGTGTGATATAGAAATGGTTATATTGTCATGCTCGTTTGGTTTATTATGAATAACTCTTTCAAAAAAACCTTGTGGTAATTTCCAAAGTGTGTAAAATGCATTTTTCAAAGCATACCAGTGCTCGTGTGTCTGTATAACAGAGCTTGCTTTAAGAATAATTGATATAAATGGTTAGGTGTGATAATTGTGATTAGGTAATACACGTAATTGCTGACTTCAAGTTACTCTGTTAACGGTCACAACGCTTTGAGTTTGGTATAATTTTTAAATTCATTTTTTTTAAAAAGATACATTGCTTTGGAATGATCCTAATGGTGGACAAGCTTAGGGACCAACCAAAAGAAATGTCGCCTGGTGAAAAACAAAAACTGACCAAAACCCCAAAAGGTTCGATAGCCGGAAATAAATCATCGCGTACTACAACAGACAATCAATCTGATGATTCAGAGAAATCCAATCACGATGTTGCACATGGAGAATCTGACATTGGTGAATCTCGTCCAGTGACAGTAAATTCAAGTCAGGATAATACAAGTACTATACAAACAGAACGACCTCAAGAGGGAACACAGTCCAATCATGATTCTGTACCTGAAAATACCACTAACGATGAAACAAATTTGCCGACTGCTGAAAATACGGATAATAGTGAGCACACGTCACAGCTAGAGCAACCTCAAAGAGGTGAAACGTCCAGTCAGGATGCTGTGTATGAAAAGCAAACTACTGGTGAAACACATCTCCCGACAGTTAGTGTTGATAGTGAACATACTTCACAAACGGATCAACATTAAGACGCTTTTATGTAGGAAAGTACGGGGGAATAACTCCCATACACGACAATACGGAGAGGGTTCGCGAGAAAGGGGTTGGTTTTTTTTTATGCTGGTTGGTATTAAAAAGGGTATACTTTTCATGAGGCGATGGTATGAGAAAGGTTTGGGTGAATTAAAACTGGAGTTAATCAACGGAGACTATGCAGTCAACACTGAAAACGTTTCAACCTAACGAATCTACCTTCAAAACTTCCGCACTCTCGTCACTCATGTCACACTAGATCTAAAGCTAGTTTCCCCTGGGAGCCCTGGCTTTTACTAATTAAAATGCAACTTGGTATCAGAAAGGGTATACCTTTTGCATACATTTTAGTATCACGACACTTTCGGTTTTAATGTTTGTGAGGAGCCTCCCTGTAATGTTACCCATGCAGTTATCCCCCCGTTAATGTATCTACAGGTTTATCTGGGAAAAAGGACTTTGAGACTTGAAAAGATCGAAAGGACAAAAGTGATATTATACTCAGTTGTATTTAATTGCATCTTATTATTAAATAATAAACTATATAGTTAGGATTGGGCACTTCGCGGAGGTAAGGTTTGGCCTCACAATCTGAATACTTTACTGTAATTATTTATTCCTCCGAATCTGCAAGATGTGAAATTAAAATGATTGCACAAAATGCTCAGCGAGCCAAAATAGAGTAACAACTGGAGTCAGTGATGTACTCACAGTATGAAGACGATTGAAAGATACGTAAAAGGCATGCCATAACTCTTTAAGATAAGACTGGAAACGTACCGAATATTTAAAACATTGGAAATGCCACCATTAAATGACTTTATGGCAGGCGATCGAAATCATCACCGTATCGGAAAACGATGACACGAATTTGAAAGAGAATATGTGGAACAAAAAGGAACAAAAATGAAACTATTGTTTGAAAAGAATAATCTTCTCGAAAAAAATGCGCATTTGATAGAATCCTACAATTGACACATAAATACGGTACATTGCTTACTCGTGACTGTTGATATGTCCAGAATTGTTCAATTTTCTGTTCATGACTATAGTAGACTATATTATCAAACCATTAGTGATGCGCTAACTGCTAGGTTTAATCAATATGTAACAGTATCTTGTTTTTCGTTTGATAACATTTCATAAGCTCAAAACATTATTTAATGACTATGTGTTACATTGGACGTGCGTCTGTGTAGAAATATTGATGATGTTTTAAATTTTCTAGTGTAGATATTGTTTTTGACGTAAGCTTATTGGGTTGAACCAAGATTTTCATCATATTGTAAGTAATCATGATATTATTAGATGTTTATGTTGTTAGAGTTCATTTATATTAAGGATGAATATTACAACTATGTTTATACAGTAGCTAAGCATGAATGTGTTGAATTACAACAGTGTTCGACAAACTGTACCTCTTAGCCTGTCTCCAGCAGTGCTGAAACTACCTACGTACAGCAATCTTCTCTATTGCCCACACTTGTAACCTTTCACTCCCTGGTGTTTAATTGTCAACAAATTGTTGTTAAGACCAAGACAGGCTACGTTGGTACACATATAAAATGGTACATATACATTCAATCACTTCAGACGGTAAATAAACACCTCCATACCAGAACACAATACAATTTTACA
Source organism: Glandiceps talaboti (assembly GCF_964340395.1). Classification (NCBI taxonomy): domain Eukaryota; kingdom Metazoa; phylum Hemichordata; class Enteropneusta; family Spengelidae; genus Glandiceps; species Glandiceps talaboti. The sequence goes on from NC_135554.1 coordinate 7,181,987, forward strand.
ACTTTTGTTCATTATATCAGTTTAGATATCCCACAGTGTCGCTATCCTGAAGACTCTACTTAAAACACCACTGCTGATATGTACACTAATAAAATATCAGGGAGTCGAAGATTACACTGTGGTCACTTGAGAAACCTGCTGCTCGTAGGTTGAGACAGGCTAAGAGGTACAGTTGGTCGAACATTGTTGTAACATGAATATTGGTATGGCTTTGATATGCATTTATATTCAATGCTAGCATTTACTATGTGTGATCTGTGCCGTAGTCGGTATGTTTATATTCAAATGTGAGTGTACATCAATGATATATCCTGATATGAATTGTGGTTATGAAATGTTGTTTGATATTGGACTTGGTTTTCTTAATTTACCAAATTTCTGTCATCGCATTAATCATCAGTACCAGAATAGATATCGTATAATGTCTGTTTCTATTCGTGCTATGAATTAAGTAGTGAATATCATTGAATCCGTTGATATTGTTCAAGTACATGAAACTGAAAGGCAACCTCGTTTATGTCAAAGCATTGAGTGAATATTTTATTTCGTGTTATTTACATTTTGATATTTACCTCGATGTTACAGCTTTCCATCTTCTGTACGTTTTTTGTTTTGTTTGATAAAGTAGTATGACGTCATTTTTTAGTCATCATATTTTTGATTTTCAACGTCTGTGGATCATCTTTTTGCGAGATTTTCATATGTTTCATTTTATTGTGGGTTATTTATATGGTATAGCGGGGGTTTGAGAGTTAGATTTTCAGAATTTTGACGTTGTTAGATATTTTACAGCTGTTTTATAGGCTGGGAAAGAAATATGGGTACAAATGATGGGTTTTAAAAGGTATAATGACTATCAAACCGACTGTTTTTCAATGCATTTTTCTGATTGCTTATACAGGTTTAGTTAAATTTACAATGATACAACGTTTTTCAACGTTTTTCCCTGATGGGTTATACAAGGTTTAGTTGGGTTATAACAGTAATGCAAAGTTTCCTTTTCAACAGAGTATTTTTGGGACTTTATGGTATAACAGGATTGTAATGTATTATTTTCCATAATGCTTTTACGCTGATTTTATTATTATATCCACTTTTCCGAGTCTCTTTTTTGTCTTTTACATCTCACTTTTGACAGTCTGTTTGTGGGACGCAATGTTTCAGAGGGGTCATATTATGACTGACATTTAATGGCATTGACCTGCAGCTGACCGAAAGATGAACTGTGATTGACGTTAGATGGAGTATCTACCTTGGGATCTTGACATGCCAGTTTCATTAATTAAACGGTTGGCCTATGATAACCGTTATGATCGCCATTACATCAAACCGTTGTATTGATCAGTGTCATCCGCGGTTATGTCATTACAAGTCTTAATGAATGTTGTACTCAAACACCTCATCATGAGCTGGACCCTAAAATAAGGAGTCATCGGTATCACCCGGGGGAGGGGTTAAGGTTGTCGTATCCTTTCTAAAAGCCCCGAATATGAACTTTATGAAATGATTTGCCAGATTTTTCAAAAAGTAGCATCAGCACAGATACCATGGCAACCATTTCCCAATTTTACCAATCGTTTCCGTTATAAATTGCGATAACTTTGGGATTAAGAAAACTATTTGCATGATGTAAATGTGTATTCATATACTTTATAGACTTATGCATTTAGCACATGCCCTTGTTGATTGAGGTCAAAGTAAAATAAGATAGGCGACACAAATGTTAAAATTGGAATATCTGACAATGTCTTGTGAATTATATTAGTTTCATTTCCTATGTAAATCACAAAGGTAGCAGTGTTATACCTCTTTGGAAAGCTCAGAATGTTAAATTTATGAACATGTTTGCAAAGATCATGACAAAGGTTTTAACTCCATTTCCTTGACAACCATTCTCAATTACAGGACACCTTCTTTCTCTATATAGCTCAATATCATTGGAAATGGGAAAAGGTATTTCAACAATGTGAGTGGTTCCATATACGTTTGCTAAATAATTGAATTTATCAAATTTAGCAAATCAACTTGGTGATCAAAGGTCAAGGTCAAATGATGCATACTTTATTATGTCAGAATCGTACTATTTTTGTGAACATTCACTAAAAATGGACTTTCCATGAAAATCAAATATCACGATGTGTCCATGATATTCTATATGATTGGACATATATAATTGACGTCAGCAATTAAGGTCGTGACCCCAGCGCATGGTTATGAGAGAAAGCCTGCAACTACACGTAGATTGACACCACGTTCGGTCCAATTTCTGTTTGTTTTGACGTTAAAGACACTATTTCTGTACGACTTTAAGAATTTTGCAATATATCTAACTGATAAATATGGATTACATCAACTGGATAAATTCAACCTAAGTGTGCTCTCTGAGTCCATACATAGCTTTGATCGGGGAACTGTCCTACTGCCGTGGCCTCTGTGACTGCCCGCGAAACAAAACTTCTGCTTTGACAACACTACCCACCTACGGTAACCGATAATTAAATAACTAATAATCACCTGTACACCGTGATAAAAAAAACACAATAATTCGAGTCCCCAACAAGTCGATGAGACCTACTTCTGTTCAGTCCGACTGCGAGTTTCTGAGGTGTTACATGGGTCTCAGACTCGGGCTAGTGTATCGCGCCCTAGAGAGTCCCTGGCCGAAAATAATGTAAACTCTCGTGGTCACAAGCCAAACATATCTTTGTTCAGTACGTCTAGGTCTTCGGCCCAAAATACATTGCACTGCATGCTGTATACAGCAAAAAGAACGACTGACAAGATATTGTATAAAACTCACTGAATGAACTCTACATATCATTTATTTCTTTTCTCAAGCTCATTGTATGAAAATCAAACACTACTAAACATTTGTACCGCATTTTTATTTTCTGTTGACATTAGCTGAATAAACTTTCCTTCATTTGGTTGGTTGATATAGAACATAGGAATGTATTTCTTCCTTTGAATATAAAAGAATTACGGAGGTTTATTAGTGACACGTGGATTTTCTTTATTTTATCCGACAAAATTTTTATTTTTTTATCCAACAATTTTTTTATTTTTGTATCCAACATTTTTTTTTCCAACAATTTTTTTTTATCCAACAAAAAATTTCTTTCGGACCATATGCGCCCTGTGGTGCCTTTACCTTGGCATAAGCCACGTGATGAACGAACAGAGCCGTTGATGTATTGCTCACCAAATTGTTACTTTGTGTTGTTGTTTTTTTTTATGTTTTTATTTATTTATTTATTTATTTTTTTTTTTTGGGGGGGGGGGTTTAAATCTTATCCCTACAAAGTGCTATGCAATAAAGTAATGATTTGAAAAGCTGGTGTTAGGTTTTTTTTCGAAATCAATTTACCTTGTTCTTTACTGTGACTATCTTTAAATATTTATGAGTTCTTTATACTGAGCGCCGTCAACCGGTGACCCTTTCTCGTCCCCACTCATACGTCCTTTTTGTCCGTTTTCATGGTGTCAGAGTAAAGCTGGTTTATTACACCAACAGCAAGCACAGTTGAAAATGATTTAGAAAAAAAAACAATACTAACTTTTCAAATCATTACTTTATTACATGGCACCTTGTAGGGAAAATGGATTATTTTTTTAAGAAAGAAAAATGAAAAATAAACAAAAAAAAATATCAGTAAACACATATGCCCAAATCAAAGCCCCTGCGCTATAATCATAAATTTGAAGTTACTTCTGATGAATTTTGCATGATCATTTGTCTAATAAAATTAGACATATGTCATCAGAATAATGCATATTTTCGTTATTCGTTATTTTATGGGGTACATAAATTTGCACCTCAGTTAACTTTGAATGGAGATATGGAATGGCACAGCTCAGACTATAGCACCTCCACCAACGAGTCTATGGTTGCTGAAGCTGTCAGAGTTCGTGCTATTTGTTTACCGAGAGAGCTTATTCGAATCCCCGTTCCACCAGCCAATAAAGTGGGTCCAAGTCTACTTACATCTGTTGAGTGAGTATGGAGCGATCGGGGATCCCTGCAGGGTTACCGTCTCGCACCCCAGTGAATCTATACTTAATAAGAAGAACGCACAGCAAGTATGTTTTGAACGCATGTGACTTATCTACATGTCTGAAGGTATACTATAGCTTTCGGACGTTAAGTCGCCCATATAATTATAAATGTAGTATTGAGCGATGCTGTTGGAAGCAATGCGTACATCACCTCCTCATTACCAACAAAAAATGTTGTGTTCTCAATGTCATCAGCCTTAGTGATTCACCAATGCGTATACATTACACTGCGGTTATTGACTCACGATTGTCGTTACTCGAAAATAAGTATGCGTTGTAATATTCCGGTATACAGTATAGTATCTAAAGGCTATTAGTAACCTAACATGTTGTCGTGCTGAATACAAAGAACTGTGTACAGGGTGTGGCGCTTTAAATATTCATGTAACGTTTTAAATTTTACTTTTCTATTAAAATGTATACTGCGTTCCTAATAACTATCTCATGTTCCTGATACTTTACAACAAGTATTAAATACCTTTTCATCGTCTGTTTACATTTCTAGAGGTGTTGTGCTTTATATGCGGTGATTTCAACTTTTATAGTAATTTTACCTCAGTCTGTAATATTATAGCGAGAAGAGTCTTTGCTGGAAAGTATTTTCATAATTGTGATTACAGAATTTTTTATGACCTTCAAGATGCTGGTGCTGATTTGTACGTGAAGTCCTCATGATCTCAGATACGTGAAAAGTGAGAATCATCATATAACAACCAGGAAATCGTATCGTATGCTCGGCTGATTATGTCAGGGCAAAATACTGTCATTTGTTTTCATATTCTGTTCAGATTGTCCCTACTTGTGTACATCTTTACAAGGACTGTTTCGGATCGTATGATATCGAAGTGATCTCAAATTTAAAACGTTTACAGTCATGTAATGTATAATTATAATATGAATGAAAAATAGGTTACATGATGGCGTTTTGCAAATTAATTCTTATTTCAGATAGGTGCCGGTGGATAGCTCATACAGAAGATAGATTACTTTGTCTTTCCATAGACAACAAAGAAAGTTTATCAGATCTTTATGAATTCATTGATATACATATTATATTTTATCAAGCTTAAATATAATATGTATATCAATGAATTCATAAAGATCTGATAAACTTTCTTTAAATAGTATTATTGTAGAGGGGTTGCTGCTTCATGGTGCATGGGTTTTGATTTCAAATAAAATAGCATTGCATGATTGTAGGTGGATTTTTTATTCTAATTCATTTGACGCCGGACCAAAATATATTTGCATACATTTTTCAAAAAAAAGATTCACTGTTGTGAAGGGCGTGGCCGGTCATGCATGCTAGGCAAATTCGGTCAATATGTATTGAACACTAACTGCAGAATAACACCTCCAGAAACATCCCACTAACTTTCATCCCCATTCCCCCATGCAGTTTTCCAGATACAAGTTTTATGACCAAAATTGAGATTTTTAGATATAATTTGCATATCGCAAATGGCATCATCATGTGAATACACCTTCTACACATCCCAAGATGCATCCCACTAAGTTTCAGCTCAATGAGCTCAGTAGTTTGGAATGAACGACATTTGACCAAAACGAAACATTGTTAGACCTCATTTGTATTTAGGGATCATGTTATAAACATTTTTAATCTAAATACCCTAAAAATGTTCCCACCAAATTTCAGCTTAGTAATTTTTTAATTATAGATTTTGCACTAAACATTTTTACATCAAATTTGCATATCACTGATGGGATCATGTTATCAACAATTCTTAATCTAAACACCTCTAAGAACACTCCAATCAAATTTCAGCCAAATCTGCTCAGTAGCTTTGGAATGAAAGATTTTTGACCACAAAGACTCATATTTAGACCTAATTTGCATATCATCTAAATACCCCTAACAACGTTCCTGCCAAATTTCAGCCCAATCTGCTCAGTATTTTTTTACCAGAAATGACACCGGTAATGCAATCATTTTGCTTTGAACAGTTTTCCAACTAGACACCATGAGCAATGTCCCCACCAAATATCAAGGCAATCAGTCCGGAGGTTTGTGAGTTGTTCATGCACACACCCAAACACAGACACTGTGCCATGCCTATAGCACTACTGAACTTCCTTAGTTAGTCTTTGCAATATAAACCATCATTTAGCTGTTGCTATGGGCATGATTCTGTTGCTAGGCATATTAGGCTACTTATTTCGAATATGTCTTCACTTACCTACCCATCCTTGTTGTTATCTTTGTAATATGCATCATCATCATCATCATCATCATCTCAGTGTTGCTAAGGTCATGGTTGCCAGGGAAAATTACAAATCGCCTTTATCAATTGTGTCACAATGTTTTAAACAATAACTGAAGAATAACATCTCCAGAAACATACCCGCCAATTTTCAACCTCATCAACCATGCACTTTCATGATGCAAGTTTTTGACCAAAACTGACATTTTTAGACGTAATTTGCATACCGCTGATGGTATCATCACGTTGTAAATACAACTTCATCTACACATGCCCAGATGCATCTCCATTAAATTTCAGCCCAATCAGCACGGTAGTTCAGGAATGATTGATTTTTGACCAGACACATTTTTAGCCCTAATTTGCATATCACAGATGGGATCATCATGTTGGGAACAATTATGAATATAATTCCCCTGAAGTAAGTTCCAACCAAATTTCAACCCAGTTTGCTCAGTAGTTTGGAATTAAAGGTTTTTGACCAAAAATACACAGTTTTATACCTCATTTGCATATCACTGACGGGATTATATTATGAACAACTCTTAACCTAAACACCACTAAGAATGTTGCCATTAAATTTCTGAGCGATCTGCCCAGTAGTTTTTGAGTTTAAGTTTTTTTTACCAAAAATTACATTCTTTTGACCATCACATACACTGGTTGTATGATCATTTTGATTTGAACAATTTCCAAACTAGACACCCAAGGTATAAACCCATCAAATATCATGGCAATCGGTCCAGCGGTTTTTGACTGTAAGTTGTTTACGCACACACACACACACACATGCACACATCCACACAGATAGACAGACACTTTGCCATGCCTATAGCACTACTGAACCTAAGAAGTTCACTCATGCTAACAAGTCACCCCCACCTCACCGCTCAGGTTCACTTCGTACGCCTTACAGAGAGGCGATTGTCTCAAAGTCTGGCAGCAAGACTAATTGATTATAGAAGTGTTGTGTATATGCATACAATAGAGATTCACAAAGTATACTTTAATACAATGTTTGACCAATTAAAACACATTAATTTTCATTTGAAGATTCCAAATTTTGTAGTCGAGAGTAACAGTAAGATAATCAAATTAAGTCCTGTAGTACATTTACAACACTACAACTACCATATTTTGAACTCCTCAATCAAAACAATGGCAGACAGTGGTAAGGAAATTGCACATGTAAGTAGTAACATGGGCTCAACAGTTAATACTCAGAAAAACCTACAAAGAACAAAAAAAATATGCATTTCCTTTTTTGATATTGTCAACTCAGCATCCTTTGTTTTGTCAACATAATGAGTTCTGCTGATGATAACATCATGGTGCAGTCCTTCATGACTGGTTATGTAATGGAGTAGGTAGCTTTCAACAGATATTCAGGTGTAGTCTTCCTTTGCAATTGATTATTATCGTAAAGCACAGCCTCTTTTACAGCACAGGCCAAGACGCACCACCAATTACTGTATATGAAATAACGCTTTCACAGCCTTAAGAAACCAGAGCTGTAGTTTGCAGTGTCATGGAAGAAATAACAGCTCTGGATTGTGAGAATGCAATTGACGGGCATTGGTAGTGATCCGCACCTCATTATTTTATCAGCGGTTGATTGTTAACGTTAGTGGTGATCAGCTGAATTCGTGGATTAGTTTATAACTGATGTCTTTCTGCAATGGTCTTTGTAATGGATGTGCCACGAGTTTGGCCATGTTGTCATGGAGATAGGTTGGGTTTCGACTAACTTCAAAGACAAACGAAGTACCTCTTTCATCCAAATCACACAGTTTATCAAATATCACCTATGGAATAAAATGGAATAATATAGTCAGTCTGGCATTATGAAATGTATGTCTTCATATAGGGTATCTCTTTTAGAGTTGTGCTCGCTGCTTCTAGAATGTTTATATGAAACTTTTTTGTTAGCAATAATGACTGACTCAATCATAATATAATTAGACATTATTTCCCATTATTTTTCTTCATTCAGCCAAGGAAAATATGAGTGACTTAAGGGGGCCTTGTCACTACGAGTCACTAGATGAATAGTGACAACCCTTAGGTCATGAGCATTTTCCGGCTGAATGAAGTAAACTGTGGGGAATAATATAATTATATCATTGTTAGTAACATTTTTACAAATTTGGGGAAAGTAATGGCAATTTTGATTGTTTTGACTCATGTTTAGAACACTGCAAAACCAATGACATAGACACACCTTGTCATAACGTAGAACGATGCGAGTTTATATTCAATATTTGTTTTGTTGAACCTGGCTCGTGCATGGTATAATACACCTTGAACAGTACTGAATCACATGTGGGTAAAGTGTCCGTGTAGGTGTATACACCATATAGCAATTCATCATAACTTCCTACAGTTATATCATAATGATTGTGTATTGACCATTTCCCTATAGGTAATTTTATGAAGAGTTTGAAATATTTACTCACCTCACAGTGGTTATCATCATTTGGTGATTCATGAAGATAGAATGCATCCAGGAAGAAGTAGGGTGACTGCATCAAAGACTGCATCACCTGTAGATATATTGTGAATGTAGTGTGATGAATAATTTTTACATATAAAGCTTTTAGCCTCAGAAAATAGTTGCTACATAACACCCCTTGAGAAAATAGACACATACTAGTGCTCTCATTGACTGGCAATAAATGTTAAATATAATACTTTTTCTGGGGTTGTTCAAATATGCCTTACCTGTCTTCCTTGTGAAAATTCTGGTACACAGTGAGATCTACCATAAATGATAATAGTTCGTACAATATAAGGTGGTGGTATCACATCTTCTTCACCGTCAACTGATGGCAATGTAACTCTATCAGATCTGAAGAAAATAGTTGACCAATCAGCTTCTATACATGGTATCCATACAAAAAATACTAAATTTGAACTGCTGACTTTGCAGGCTGTGTGAAGAAACTGCTTGCCAAGTTTATCATCCAGCATACTATGGTAGGTAACAGTTAAACATTAGACTTTACCTTTAAAATAATCTTTTATGACTTTTAAGATTTCGTAGTTTAGTGTTGGAAGCAATTGTGTAGTTTTAAATTTGTTTGAACTAATACTGAATATTAATTATATTCAATAAATCTGCAAAAGTTAATCAATTACAAGATAAAGTTATTAACAGTAAGTTCTATAGTCATGTTTTTGTAATTAGTTTAAAATACTAAGAGCCAAATTTTATGATTAGGCAAAATAAAATAAAAATATTGTGTGTTTCCAATAACCAGACCATCCCTAAACATTTTTTTTACACATCTAAATAAAAAGATGAGAAATTCTTGACCTTTATGCATGTCTGTTTTCTTTCCCTAGTGATGTCTACATATTGATTCAAACTATCAGAGGAGTATTCTGATCGACATTTTGTTTGTTTTTTGGCTCAACGCAAAAATAAAAACAATTAAAAAGATTTATAAAATAAAATCCCAACCTAACTACCCTATTTTCTGAGGCCATGTTATCATAAACACACAATTATTTATTTCTGCCTTACCATCTACCACCTCTGGTGGATAATGTTTAAATATTACTCTGGTGAAATCACATTTGACAAATAAACACAGAAATCAAATTAAAGTTTCCTGACATTTTGATCTATGCATTGCATGAAATAGACAAGATTTACATTCACATTTCAATGGTTTTATCTGTATGTATATGAAAACAGATGCCGTGTTTTATTTATATCATACCATGCACGAGCCAAATATGAGTCAAAATGTTCAAAATTACCATTACTTTCCCCGAATAATCTTTGATATTACTAGAGCTGGTATATAATTATGTTATTCTCCAATAGTTTTCTTCAGTTGGAAAATACTCGTGACCTAAGGGTTGTCACTATGAGTTGTTAGACGAGTAGTGACAAGGGCCCCTTAGGTCACTCATATTTTCCTTGTTTGAATGAAGAAAAATAGTGTGGGGAATAATATCTAAGTGTAGTCTTCTAGTGTACATGTACACCCCTTCAGGGACTGCTTCTGTTTACACTTACCATGTATCTTGATTACGATATAATGCTATCCATATGATCAAGGCACCACATACTATAGTGAATACCCATTCAATGTAACCTACTACATTTCGCAATACTAGCGACTATACCATACACAAGCCAAGTTATTGTCATTGGAGAGAAAATATGGAAGATATACCCTGGTTGTCCTATGTCATGACAACCCATGGCTATGTCACTGGTTTTGCGTTGCTTGAAATATAAGTCAAAACATTCGGAACTGACATCACTTTCCCCAAATTTTCAAAAATTATGCTTGTGGAGGTATAATTACAGTATTCCTCAATATTTTTCTTCATGTAGCCAGAAAATACTCAAAAAGTAAGGGTTTGTCACTACCTGTCTAGCGACTCTTAGTAACAAGGCCCCTTAGGTCACTTGTATTTTCCTTGACAGAACCACAAAAAATATTGGGGAATAATATGTAATTAATTACTTTACCTGTCGTAGCTTGACAAAATTATGGGTTCTGTACTCATATTTCCAAAAGCCCGCCTAAAGTATATATCTTGGAGCAGACCTAAACTGAACCTTTCCAATCCAAGTATGAATGCTTCAAAGTGAATACTTACATGACTTCAAAGAGAGACGACATGTCAAAGGAATCATAATCATTCTCATTGTCCAAGTCTGCCAACACATAGCAAAACTCTTCCGTATTATTAGTGAAATTGTGCATCTGGAATGGAAAAAAAACAAAATCAAAGATTCAGGTAACTTGACATGTCAGACGACAAATTAATGCACAGATAGACTGTAATGACATTATTGGTCCCGGCTTATCAGCCTGCCCTAATTTGGGGACAAGGGGATTAGACTGCACCCACAATGGCAGATCTGTCAGTCTACTATGCAGAATGAGGAAAATAAATGATGCAGTCACTCCAGGTTAGATTCAAAACACAAGGGCATGTATGTATCATTGCATTGGTTGACAATGAAATTTGAGATTGTATTTGTTGGCAATGAAATTTCAGACAAACATGGTGAGAAAGTCAATGCTATCTTGTTAATAGTTATTACAAGTATACAAGTTGTTTTAATAGGGTATCCCCACAAATTTATGGTATATGTATGTCACATGGGAAGTTACTCAAATTTTCAATAATTTTCCGCCTGTTATAACTTATGATAACAATACTTAATGAACTTACCCACAATGCATTGTCCTGGAGTACAACCAGAGCAAATTCGTGTTTTCTATTGATGGCTGCTTTACTGTGTACAAATATACTGACAGCTCTCTTGACCATTTGTAATGAGGGATATCTGGTTCTGTAATAAAATACAGCAAAGTGGGTTATTGTACAAATATACTGACAGCTCTCTTGACCATACTGCAGTGAAGGATATCTAATTGTGTTGGATAATGTAGCAAAGTGGGTTAGTATACGTAGGTGACAATCAGTCTTATGTGGACAATATGGGCTTTCTGAACTAAGGTGGTATCACAAAGGCACCTTACATTTGAAAGACACACACATAAGCAAGACGAAAAAAATCACAAAACTTGTATAAAATATTAATACACATTGTACTTGTATTTCATGGTACCAACCACACTGTGATTACTATGGACCCGTCGTCAATCTCTATACTGAATAGATTTTACTTCAATATCTATCCAGGAATGCATGGGTATGATATTACATGCAGTCAGAAGACTTCAATTGGATACATAGACCTTGAGATATCATGTGACTTTAACTTATGTTTATTTGTGCGTGTGGTATACTCTGAGTCTGAAATTCTTTAGTAACTTCCTGGTGATATATGTAAATTATGTGGTATTAACTTCATACAGTAACTCACTGTAACTGTAGTGCGATTGTACTATCAGCTAACTATTCATCCTAACTATACCTTACACTGTGACAAATTGCATCCAATATTTCTACAACTCCAACACTGCATAAGTTTGTCATGGATAACAGATGTATATACCTAACATGCGCTTATGAAAATACTACTAATCTTAGATTTTCTAACCATTGAAATGTGCCGCAATGAAATGCACCAACTGTCATATTACAGCACGTGTTGAAAAGAAAAACATGAAAATTCAACATATATTGTAATATTGAAATTTCTGGTGATGCGATTGGTTGAATTGGTTAAACTGCCTTCCCTTACATTACCACCCTGTCTTCCCAAACCTTATCAAGATTACAGAATTTAAAAACTTTGTGACAACTTAAACTTTCTTTTCTCTATATTATAAATTCCAAAAGTAAATAGTGAATATGACAGACCAGCCAATCCAGCACGGGTCTGGCCAAACCCCATGCCAGATTTAACATCTACAGGCAAGTCTGAATAGTATAGAAAAAAGTTGTCATGACAACAAAACGTACCCATCCTTGGATAAAAATGGAGTGTTCTTCATCTCTGCCGACAAGTCCAAACAGAGAATCTGTGGATTGAAGATCAACAATTTATAAAAGTTATGTGTAAGTAGAGAAAATAAGTCACAAGTTCAATGGATGGACAAAACAAATTTAAGATTTTGTATAAAATGGAATAGGGGTAAATTAATATCAGAATCTACTTGCAATGATCTAACATTTTTTTTATAAACTTTTATGACATCACTAAGGAGATGATGCCAATTATTCAGGACTCTTTTGACGGTGTCCACGTGTCTCAGTCATTTTGTACTCCTGGAGATCATAAACTGTGCATCAAAATAAATATTCATCTCAGTACAAAACAATTAAAATTGGTCGATGTGACAAAAGAAAAAAAGAAAAATGTGACACTCAGACTGGGTGAGAATTGGGTGTTTAATTGATAAAATGACTTTACTATGTTTTTGTACTTGAAAAAAACAATGTGAAATAACATATACTAAGTCCTTGTTTGTGACTCAATAAAGTTGCTAAACATTGCGTAAAATCTTTGTATGCACCTTTTCCATCCATTTGCAATTTATTGAGTTATAAAAAAGGAATTGGTATGCTATTTCACATTTTTTAAAAAGAAAAACAGAGTAAAGTCGTTTCAGTTAAAAATCCAAAATAAATACCCAAGTATAATCCATGGGACCACTTTTCAACTAATAAAGGTGATCCTTGTAATTTCCAGTATGCTTAATGTGCTTTGCAAGCAGTGTTCTGCCAAGGTTTCCAACTAGTGGGGACAAAGGCCCCTTGGTTGCAAAAAGTGGGGTCATTTGACAGGGAGTGGGGTCAATTATTTATTGTCGATGGAATTCTATATATTACCTCAGACCACTATAGAGATACCATGGTCTGAGATATTCCATTACACATAGATTATTACCTAACTTCATAAAACAATTCCATTCATAATAACAGTTCCCAGTAAGCTATTTTTTGAAAATTGTACACTACACATTACACCTTAGAAAAAGAAGGCAATAAAAATTATGTAATTTTAAGTCATTTCTACAGAGTATATTATATATTGTTTAGAAAGATTGAACAGCCAGCTACTAGTCACAAATTTTAATCTGAATATCAATGAATAGCAGTGCTCAAATTTATGATTCCTTTTCTCAGACAAAGATAAAGAACAACTTCAAAATTAGTGAACATATGATTGAATAAAAACTTTGAGAAATCCTAATCTTGTAACCACTTGTTTCATTTTTACAACTGTTACATTGCCATGTTTATCATTCCCTCTTCAAATTCATGACGAGTTTAGAAAAAAAAAAACATTTTGAAGAAAATAAACTCCCTGACTTTCAAAAGTACCAAATGTGAATGAAAAACTTACAAATAATACAGTCAAACAAACTTTAAAATAATTTATTTTTATTTTTAATTACCATCACTGGCTGTGTAACAACATGATTTCATCCTGCTATATCAAATGACAGTATTAGTTACATATTGTAAACTTGATACGGAAAGCTGACATTAGGTGTCCTTGAAACTCTGAAATCTTGAACTTAAACTATCAACAACGTCAACGTTAGGATGCATGATGCTTTGTAATACCACTGTAATTATTTTCTGATTTGCACAACAAGTTCATTCGTCATGTCTGACCGGGCGCACATGCATCGGCCGTCTCTAGTGGCAGCCAGTGATCACTCATTGATTCAGTGCCCAACATTCACGTGTCACTGTCAACATCATGCAACACGATCCCCTAACGCAGCTTTGTCGGAATCAAAATACACATGTACTCATTTTGTTAACCCATCAACAACTGAATATCACAACCTGTCCCGTAAAATTTGGTTTACTAAGGCTTATGTAGCAGATAGATGTTCCGATTTCCCGTAGCAAGTTCAGTGTTTCGCACACGTCAGTGAGTAGGTCAGAGGTCGCGACAGTGACGGTAGACAAAACATGGGAAGAGAGACGTCCATTTAGGCGTCTCATCTACTCTATGAGACTACCTCTAATGTTTCAATTGAAGATTATGTTTATCAAAGTTGATCTTTTTGTTGCATATTAATGCATTTTTTTTGCATGTTAACAATAGAACTGCGCGTTGTCACTGTATCTTATATGATGTCAACAAAACTGCATGTCGCTTACAGAGTCAGTATACTTTTTGTGGTATTGACGCCAGGGCCTGTTCCTGGACTTAGTGTCTGCCCTACAATGAATGCGCCAAAATGACGCAAGGTGGGACAATTATTGCGTCATTTGTAATTTTAGGGGGCCAATGTCGCAAGGCCGCGGCCTCGGCAGAACACTGGCAAGTGAAGTTATACAATGTAACTAATACGGCCTATGTACAAAGATGGATGCACAAACTAACAAGAACCCCAGCTGTAGCAAGAAATGGGAAAATATCTCCATAGCTATATGCAACTGACAATTCAACATTACTTTATCCTCGAATCCACATAGGGCATTTCATTTCTACACAATACACCATCAAAGTATGGATTCCAGGCTATACACCACCAAACTTCAAATTTGCATTACTGGGACAAGCCATTAGCCAAGCAAGTGGACTTGTTATCAAAGAGTACCAATATTTACACATGTGATGATGGGCTCTTACATAACACAAGTAAACAGCTGTAAAACCTCTATTCGACCGTCTGCATGGACTGCAATTGAGGCAAACCTTATCTCCGTCTTATATCAGTTGTTATCAATTTATTAGGCTATTATAAGTAACGCTAAAAACAGCTTTAGAGATGCAAACAACTTTTATGACACTCGTTTTCGCCAGGCAAGCCTGCGGGTTTGTTGCACTTGGACCGCTAATGGTTTGTGACTGTCACGGGAGTGTTTAAAATTTGCTGCATATATGTTGTTTAGCAATACAAAAAAAATCACTTGTGTACAAAATACAACTATATTTGTATTGTGTAATATAGAAACTAACCATTTTTGCATGGGACTAATATAAGGGCAAATAAAAAAAATTGTTTGGTTCTGGTCACCCGGCCCCACCTGTTTTTTCACACTGACCATAACTTTGTCTTACATATTCAAGGAAAAAAATAAGAAAATTGCGAAAATTGTGAAGTCTCGCAAGAAATAGTGGATGTGGAAACTGACATCAACTTAAAAAGACAATATAAAACTGTTCTTCCAATCTGTAATGGCTGTACATCTGATGAGAAGAAACCAATAACACAGAGACCATATAGAAAACAACAGAAAACATAACTATCTGAACTAGACACTCACATGTGAAAAAATTAACTAAATGAAAAAATAAAATAACAAATCTACCCCACCTATTTTAAAATTGAATGTGATCAGAACCACACAATTTTTTTACACCTAACTTTAAACAAAAAAATCACTGTGATTTTACATTTTAGTGAAAAGAAAGTGGTGAAATGAACAAATAAAAATAATGTATATCACAGTAATTGTCAATCCTGCTTGCAGACAGAGTATGTTGTGACGAGATGATATTGTCCCTTTTCAGATGGTACTACAGGGACAATGCCAGAAACCTAGTTCCAACTTACATGTACCTTGTCTGCAGGCAACTTACTAATAAAGAAAGGATCAACACTCTAGGAAATGACGACATTTTCATAGTCTTTAGGGTCTTGTGAGTCATTTCATGATTTCACATCACATAAATTTCATTTCATGCCCAAGAAAACACAGACAGACAGACAGACAGACAGACAGACAGAAAGAAAGAAAGAAAGAAAGAAAGAAAGAAAGAAAGAAAGAAAGAAAGAAAGAAAGAAAGAAAGAAAGAAAGAAAGAAAGAAAGAAAGAAAGAAAAGAAAAGTTGTTTTACATTCATTGACCTAACTCATTGACTTAAAGTAATATTACATCATAAATAAGTACCATATGGCTTACAATTTTTTCTGGACAGTTGACTTTAGGCAGTAGCTGTACTAATTCCCCGTTTGTTTCCGTATCACAACTTGAATCAGACAGTAAATTAGTTTCATCATCATCATCATCATCATCATCATCATCATCATCATCTTCAGCATCCTCATCTTCAAGCCTTTCTCTCAAACTTCTTCCATTCACATTTTCGTCTGATTTTCCCTCATCGTGTTGCTGCCGATTAGTGGAGGCTTGTTGATCGACTTCTCTATTCCTTTGTGAAGTAGCGTTTTCACTCAAATCGAATTGTTCTGTAGTTGTGAAATCTTGTTCTGGAGTTTCCTCCTTTGGCAATGCTTCAACTCTGTCTTTAGTTTCGTCGTGTTCTTCAACGACAGGGTCACTGGGAATCCGGGTATTTGAATCAGGAATGTCCAAGTCCTCTTCCCTGGATCCTTCCATACTCATTTAATAAATTTGGAATGCTTAGATGATATAAACTGACCAACACTTCATCAATATAGCATCTATTCAATGAAAGCTTGAAATCACCATTATCTCGCTTGTCGTCCGCAGGTCACGTTAAGTCACCTGATCGTAGGCTCGTTCGCAGATGTCTAATTTGTAACGAATTCGAAGGTTAGTACATTGCTACCCGAACATTAACATCCGTGTTTTCAACCTCAGTCCAATGAAGTCGATCGCTACAATACATTTACCGACAAATTTTCTTAAAATACCAAGTCGTATAATGTGAAGCAGACACATTCATATATGTAACTTTTAGTACGAAGTCCACATACGTGAAACATCCGTCGCTGTGGGCGCTCTTTACAACCGTTAACCGCTGCAACACTTACCGACCAACTGCAGTCGAGTCCAATCTGATTAAAATCTGATGTTAGATAGGCTGGTATTCCTGTATTTACCTTTATTCCATCGTTATTGCGTCTTTTACGTGAGTTTTTTTTTTCCTGGACGAACGCCTTTCCAACAAAACAAAACAACACGTGTTTTTTGTAGTGATGGTATAGGAAAAAACCATATCTAGTATACCTCCATGAGTATCTGTTTATTTGCTGGTTTATTTAATTATTTTATTTGTTCCTATACTTGTTCATTTATTTATTTATTTGTTTGTTTGTTTGTTTGTTTATTTGTTTATTTGTTTGTTTGTTTGTTTCGGTTCCTGGGTTCCCTGTGCTTCAACTACGGCTCAGGCTCAATTAGTTTTGTTTACAAATACAAACAAACAGATAAACAAACGAAAAAACAAGTAAACAAACAAACAAACAAAAACTAACTAACAAAATAAACCGACAAATGAGTAAATACATGAGTAAACGACAACAAACCAATGAACAAACACTACCCCCCCCCCTCCCCCCTCCCCCCGCAATGGTCACATCATTTCCAGATGTGCCCATTGCAGGGGGGGGGGGGGTATAGACTGTCGACAGTCGCTCGCGCCTTTTTTTCCTCCGTTTTATCTAAACTCCGATCCGGCGCAACACTAGTCTAATCGCAAACTGATATCGAGGGCCGAAAGCCCGAGCCTTATACTTGTCGTTCGTTTGTTTATTCATTTGTCATTTATTCGATAGTTTATTTATTTATTTATTTATTTATTTTGTTTTGTTTTGTTTTGTTTTGTTTTGTTTTGTTTTGTTTTGTTTTGTTTTGTTTTGTTTTGTTTTGTTTTGTTTTGTTTGTCACACGGTTCCTGGGTCCCCTGTGGTCTATGCGGCATAGACATGAAACAGTCGACAGTCAGTCTGTCAATAATGAAAGTACTCCATTGTACACAAGCCTACCTGTAGCACAGGGAACTCAGGCTCACTTTCTTTTGTTAACGAAAACAAACAAATAAATAAATAAATAAATAAATAAATGAATGAATGAATGAATGAATGAATGAATGAATGAATGAATGAATGAATGAATGAATGAATGAATGAATAAATAAATAAATAAATAAATAAATAAATAAATAAATAAATAAATAAATGAATAAATAAATAAATAAATAAATAAATAAATAAATAAATAAATAAATAAATAAATAAATAAATAAATAAATAAATAAATACTGACAAACATCAACAATAGAGTAATCACAAATCAGTATCAACAATAATGAATGTTTGGCAGTATCAAGAATTAGTATGATTGTATTTTCCCATATGCAACTAGTCACAATTCCAGGGGGTATTTGGAATTGTGACTATTGTGAATATAGGAAAACATATATCACTGATTTGTGATTACTCTAAATATTGTTGATGTTTGTCAGTACTTATTTATCTATTTATTATTCATTCATTCATTTATTTATTTATTTGTTTATTTATTTATTTATTTGTTTATTTATTTGTTTGTTTGTTTGTTTGTTTTCATTAAACAAAACTAACTGAGCCTGAGTTCCCTGTGATCTACCGCGAACCGAAGGACATTGGAAGAAGTATTTCTCACTCATCCTTTACTGCATGGTTTCTATAATTAGAGAATGCTAAACCTTTAGTTCAACTCGCACAACGGAGAACAAGCCATCGTCGCAAACCACGACCGTTTTACGGTACCGTTCTTAATGAGCCGGTTCGAAGAAATAATAACTCTGGCTTGCGAGAATAAGAACAAGCAAACTCTATAGTAACCTTCAACTTGATAAAGTATGTATTACGTAGGTGAGCAAGTAGGCTTAGTCTAGCTGCTAGACCTCAGGCTTTCCTCCCAACACTCTGTTGCTGAAGGTGGCACACAATCGGGCTGTCACCCTCACTAGCGACCTTCGATCGCCTTGACAGTGAGCAGAAAAGCCCAAGGGGTCTAGCAGCAAGACTAGTGAGTAAGCTGTTGTATAATATCAAGAGACACTGTCATTTGAAATATGAAAATATCAAATATCAATGCAATGAAATCATACAGGAACGATTAATTTGCAGGAAATATCTGACTTATAGATCGAACTTTGATGTCAAGTGATGCAGGACCTCAATTTGATTAATCGGAATATGCAAATTATGCCAACATATTATACCCTGACATACAAGCTTCAGATTCTGTCTGGCGAGCCTGCTGTTATTGGATAATTCAAAATATCAAGACCAGTATTGTTACCCAGATACACTTGGCACTGTCATCCATTAGTAAACAAAGTTAGGACACTGGGACATAGTTATTTTATTGTGAATATTTATTTCTTGAAGTGTTTCTCACCTTAATAAATTGTGGTGACAGAAAAGAATTGTTGGAAATAATGCTTAAATGATAAAGCTGTACACAAATTATTGTTGTTGATTTAATAGGTTAATATTATTCTAATCTAGTAATTGTACAAACAATAACAAAAGTTATATTTCACACCCTTTCAAATATTTTTTGCAATTCATCTAGTTGCAAACGTGGACTTGACGTATGATGTTTCAAATTGTTTTTCAAAGGAAAGAAACATATAGCGGAGTTAATCTATCATTCGAATCCTTGCACAAATTATCAACTGTGTGGCCACTTTAAGGCCAAATAAAACTTTTCGTGTTGTTTCTTCGTGCATCACAGGTTGGCATATCTTTTTGATGTTGTGTTGTGACGATCATATGAAGTTATGTGTTTAGTCACAATTTACCTACGATATTCAGTAATGCTAGGAGTATGGAGAAGTGTCTGTCTTCGTGTGTGTGTGTGTGTGTGTGTGTGTGTGTGTGTGTGTGTCTGTCTGTCTGTCTGTCTGTCTGTCTGTCTGTCTGTCTGTCTGTCTGTCTGTCTGTCTGTCTGTCTATTTCTGTGTCTGTGAACAAGACGTCAAAAACCACTAGACTGCTTTCCTGTGTATTTGAGTGGCCACGGTGTTACTTTGTGTATTGAGTCGGGGAATTACTCACCAAAGTGATGGCACAACATGTGTGTGAGTCGGTTCCAAAAAAATCACTTTTATTAAAATCAAGCTAGAAATAAATACTGAGCAGATTTTATCACAGATTATTGCAGATTGTTTGCATTCCAACAATTATTGTGTGTAGGAACGAAAATCTAAAAACTTTGCCCTTACAGGAGACATTCAGTTTAAATCTGGTTCAGCAAAGGTGTAATAATTTTTATTTTTAACCTTTTTTTTATTGCGAGTTCAAAGAAAGGGAATGAATGCATTTCAAAACGAAAATAAAAAGCTCCTGGTTGATAAAAAAAGAAAGAACCAAACGTTACATATCAAAATTATTCCATTCTTTTACAAATGTTTCTAAGGTGAAATGTTTCTTGTAGCTTTTATTGCCAATTTAAAGTAAGTTACAATTACAAAATGACAGGAAATAAATAAACAGATTGGCAATTTGGAGTAAAAAAAATAGCTTTTCGCTAATCAAGTTTGGCTCCACCTCAGGGTTCATCTGCATCAATAACAATAAGGGCTACACAGAACTAGAAGAAAAAATATAATGGGAGAAAATATCTCTTTCGGTAGCATGGCAACCCCGGAATCCGGAATCAAGAATCGTTAAAGCGGCACGAGCTGCCAGTTTATGTCTGTGGGTTTTTTTATAAGTAAGTAGAATACGTCTCTCTGTTTTAACCTCCCTACGTTGAAAATGAAAGAGTCCAAACAATTTCCGCCACAAGTTATTATTCAAAATGGCGGATCAGTGGATATTGGCTGACGGGACTGTTTAATTCCTATATATGATACAAAATTAACCAGTATTTGTAACTAATGGCAGCGGAATTAATATAGAAATGGATTGGTAGGATCGTGGTATACCCATCCGTTCATCCGTGTGCTTTATTTTGGATTTTACACAGACAATTTTGATAATTTTGACGGCTTTTCATCCCAAGATCTGCTGGGCAAAAAGATCGGCTACATATCGACTATCGTCCCCGTACAAACTCGGCCTTGGCATTTATATTTTGTTATTTTCCTAACAGATTGTTATATTTACCAGTCATTTTTATACTTTTTCTAAGATAATTCATGTGAAATATGTCTGATAACCGGCAACCACAAGCCGCAAATCGCATGAGGAACAATCAAAACCAACAATTGTTGAATGTTCGTGATCGTTTATTTCACGCGTTGTTCTTCAAAATTGCCATCACATATGCGAGAGCCTTTCCTCCCAATGTTAGAAGACTGTTTGAATTTCTAGTATTACTGAAGGTAAGATTTTTAGGGTATTTTTTTTCTGTGCGAGCATGTACATGGAAGTGATTGGTCATTCTCGTGTTGGGGGGGGGGGGGTCATTTCTCTTCCTGTTATTGTACAGTGTGTATGGTAAGTACAGTCAGTGTACAAGGTGAACACTTCTGTTGATTGAATGAATTGTCACATTTGATATATTTATTGTTTACACTATTTGTACAGCTATACGCCCATTAATTTATTGTAATAGTGATTGCTTTTCTAAAAGTCTAAAAACTGTTCAAGTTCAACTCAAAGGCCAAGGTTTTGCAAGGAAACATAAACACCCACCTGCATACAAGTAGTCGTTTTTGCTGCTGTCAAGCATTTGTGATAGTCAGTGTGATGAAAACAGTGTATAATATGATATGATGTGTTTGTCTCTGCGAGGACATGACATGTCACCAAGTTGTCATTCTCAAAAACATGATATTCCTGTAGCTGCAAAATGTCTGTTATTTTGCCATGTTTCTGAACATTTTATCATATTGGCATTGCACTCAAAAATGATATTTTCTGTTAACTCTAGTATATTATTCAGAATTACGTGATAATGGAAAGTCCATACACAAAAGTAACATTACATAATTGTATTACCTACATTTACTGTCGGTACCCAAGTCTCCTGACATCACATGCGAAAAAAATGTTACTAAACCAATGAGGTTCACATTGACATACATGTACATTGTAGTATTGTATGAGGACTCCTATACGTGTACGTCTTCATTCCTTCCCTGAGTCTTTGGAGTGCATACATGTATTTCCAGAGAAGCAGTCATTTTGTTCTGTAAAATACATGTATGTCATTGTTGTGATCTTTGTGATAGTGAAGTATACATGTACAAGCAATGTATTATAAAAGGTCTGAGTACCAATGTACATGTACAAGTCCTAGACAGGAAGTGATTTGAACTTTTATGTTGTCTTTGCATCAGAGAAACAATGGAATACTTGTACTACAAGTTTAAGTAACTATGTGAATGAGGATTGGATATTTATTTTGGATTTTTTTTTATTTATAAAACAATTTTATCATGGCTTGCTACATGTATGTGAAAATTCAATGTGAAACAACATAGACCAAGTCTGTTGTTGTAACTCAATACATTGTCAAATAGTTGTTATTGTACATACAATAACAAATATTTTACACATTTATTAATTTTTTTTTTTTTTGCAGTTTATCGAGTTGCAAACAAGGACTGGGTATATGTTAATTTTGCAAGTAGTAAGCCATGATAAAATAGTTTTATAAATTAAAAATCCCAAAAGAAATACCCAATCATCATCCAGTCTAACATCTTAATCCTATGATTACAATTATATATGTGCTTTTGAACTTCAGCTTTGTTTTAGATCATGTCTCAGTCAAAGCTGGATAGTTTAGCGTATACACAAATCTACATGTAGTGTAAATCACAAACATGTATTTCCTGAATATAACTTACATTGACTGTACATGTAACATACTGGGTAGGAATGTAACAAGTGGATTGACTCTACAGTGTACAGTTACTGAGTAGATGTATATAATTTGTATGAAAGCCAAGAAGTTAATGTTTGGTATGTTATCATATGGATATAGGAAGTAGAATTAGATTCCTATCAAACCCCTTGTTACCTTTATCATGATGGCTATTGTTCTAATGCATTTGCCAAAGTGTGTCACTAGCTACATGTACATGTTCTATGTATATACATGTTGTATGTCAATTTGATATGCCACTAACAAGCATCAATTTTTTATAATGAACTAAAACTTTACACTCTCCTACATGTACATGTATCGCTTACTCTGTTGTGACTTGCATGTGCAGAAAGTGAAAGCCAGTTTTTACCTTACAAAAGGTGTACTGTGTACATACATATACAAATAACATGATGTGTAGGTTCCGAAGTCTGATTATTATTTGTCCGGTCGACTCATATACATGTACCATGATATGTCTGCCCCCCCCCCCATCCCACCCCCAGTGATGCTGACTTGTCTCATTGCCTACACTATTTCTCTTTTGTCTTTATTTAGGCTTTAACAGTATTATTTGTGCTGACTTATATACACTGTGCATTTTCAAGAACTCCTATCAATTGTCTTGCCCATGTACAAGGGGTTTGGCCTAGAGATGGTATTTTACGTGTAGAAATAGTACGCAATGTGACAAAACACAATATTGACATTACAGAAGACATCGAACCCACAGGTAAGACATTTTTATTTGTTGGTGGTGATGTGTACACATGCTTGTTGTCTGTGTGTAAGGAATAATGTATTAGATACAGACCTAATTACATATTTGTCAACAGATTTAGTGTATTGGGTTTGTCAGTATTATCCTACACTTTATTTGATTGTGATTCTTTTAGTAATGACATGATTTATAAACAACAATATTTGAATTGTAGTTTTCCCGGACTAAAGCATTATGGGGGGGGGGGGGGGTGTCAACTGCATGCTGTGAAAGAGGTGTATCATGTATGAACAGAATAGCATCTGTCTAGAGATACAAATGTATGGTCTCGATTCAAAAACACTTGATATGATGACATGAATATCCATTGATGGTCCTGCTCTTCATCTGTTTGAGCCAACCCAAGCAATGAACACTGGTTGGTTAACACAAGGACAGAGGTCAAGACTACCAACTCTGATGGACAATGAAATGTAATTAACTCTCACAGAAAAATAATCATGAAATATTGTGGACAAGTAGGTTTGCCCTTCAGGCAAATGGAAATTGTAGTTCACTTACCCGAAGAGCAAGTACTCAGTAAAGTTCAGTTCAAGCCCTGAGGTTAAGAACCTATATAATGCATGAAGCCAGAACCTACATATATTGTTCTCAAGGTGCAAACAAGGGAATATCTAACTTGCAGTTCCATACAAGTTAGTAGGAACTGTGTAATGAAATGAAATCAGTGTGACTGTCAGTCAAACTGCAGATCAACAATGCATAGCTTTTCCAACCCTACTAAAACCTGCCATTCATGTGGTATTTACATAAAAGTGTATGTGCAGAGCTTTACAAAGAACTGACAAGTATCACCATAACAACAATGGTTCTTTCAATGTATTAATTTCAATCTATAAAATGACGGTTTGAAGTTCTAATCACAAATTCAAGTTGGGGGGCCTACATGTTACTACATGTAAATCTTTTGATATAGTAGGCACAGACCCAGAGAGTAGTACACAAGTGAGTGATAGCCGATAGCGTAGCACAAATTTCATTCATGTTCTTTAAAGGGGCACAGACTGAGTTTAGACGGTTTTTACTTTGGATAGTAATACAAAATACTTTACTTAAAACCATGGCTAAACCAGGCTAAACTAATCAAGTATAGTGTTTACAACGATTCATGTACAAATGTACAATGTAGCCGTGACATGTCACTTTTTACCAACCATCAAACTCATGTTCATGTAATGACAGGGATTTCCTCAGATTTGTTGATACGTACCAACAATTATGTCATCAAATCTTATTATATCTAAATACCTAGATTGAGTTATACTGTACGGGTATCAAGTAACAAATGAGTATGCTTCAGTAGGTAGAATACAATATGTAACACATCGTAGGCAACAAAATTTGCATCCAAAAACTGTCTAAACTCAGCATGTGCCCCTTTAATCTCATAGACTAGCAATTATTTTGAGGTGTGATAATTGTATATACATGATGTACATGTACATGGCTGGTGACAAGCATACAACAGGAGAATAATCGTCAATACCTGCACTACATTGGAAGTTCATCCCATTGCCTCATGACTTCTGATTTGACCCTTCTATCCCCTACACTACACTATGCCACAAAGTTCATCCCACGACTTCTGATTTGACCCTTTTATCCCCTACACTACACTATGCCACAGAGTTCATTCCATGACTCCTGATTTGACCCTTTTATCCCCTACACTACACTTTGCCACAAAGTTCATCCCATGACTTCTGATTTGACCCTTTTATCCCCTACACTACACTATGCCACAAAGTTCATTCCATGACTTCTGATTTGACCCTTTTATCCCCTACACTACACTATGCCACAGAGTTCATTCCATGACTCCTGATTTGACCCTTTTATCCCCTACACTACACTATGCCACAGAGTTCATTCCATGACTCCTGATTTGACCCTTTTATCCCCTACACTACACTTTGCCACAAAGTTCATCCCATGACTTCTGATTTGACCCTTTTATCCCCTACACTACACTATGCCACAAAGTTCATTCCATGACTTCTGATTTGACCCTTCTATCCCCTACACTACACTATGCCACAAAGTTCATCCCATGACTCCTGATTTGACCCTTTTATCCCCTACACTACACTATGCCACAAAGTTCATCCCATGACTTCTGATTTGACCCTTCTATCCCCTACACTACACTATGCCACAAAGTTCATCCCATGACTTCTGATTTGACCCTTTTATCCCCTACACTACACTATGCCACAAAGTTCATCCCATGACTCCTGATTTGACCCTTTTATCCCCTACACTACACTATGCCACAAAGTTCATTCCATGACTTCTGATTTGACCCTTTTATCCCCTACACTACACTATGCCACAAAGTTCATCCCATGACTTCTGATTTGACCCTTCTATCCCCTACACTACACTATGCCACAAAGTTCATTCCATGACTTCTGATTTGACCCTTCTATCCCCTACACTACACTATGCCACAGAGTTCATTCCATGACTTCTGATTTGACCCTTTTATCCCCTACACTACACTATGCCACAGAGTTCATTCCATGACTCCTGATTTGACCCTTCTATCCCCTACACTACACTATGCCACAAAGTTCATTCCATGACTCCTGATTTGACCCTTCGGTAACCTGTCCTTTGTTCTGAGGTACAAATGTACCATCAAATTCAAGGATATATATTTTTATCATATATCTCCATGACTACGAATATTTATAGAATGATAAGCTAATGTTCAAAACAAAAGAGCTCTAGTTTATGATGAGTAATGGTAAAAGTGACAGAATAACATGAATTAGAGAGGCTGTGAGTTCATGTGGACACACTAGAATTGACATTACAACCACCAATAAGTACAGTTCAATGTTATGATGATAATGATTACACAATCAAATCAAGTAAGAAAACAATCCTCATGTATGTACTACCAACTGCATCAGTTACACAGCTGCCTCATCTACCAAATACTCGTAATTCACACAGTAACATTTGCCATTCAAAAAAACATAGGCCAAATGAAAATGTTCTGTTTACATACATGTACATTTCAAAAATAGATATTGACTTTATTCAAATTATTGATTATTTTCATGTTTGGGTTATGAAATGTCTATTTTGTGTAATAGTCTAAAATTTCAGAATTTCTTGCAATGTTAAAGCTATTTTGGACAGACTATTACATGTTTATTTTTTAGTATTTTTTTTTTTATAACTTGAAATCATAAAATGTACCAACATGTACGTACATTTTTGTATGGACATTGTGGCAAAAGAATATGAAAATATATTGACAAAATGAAGAAAAAATATAGATATCATATATGTGGCAACTGAATGCAATGGATTTTATCTACTCATATTAACGAATACAGCTCATACAACATACAATGTATAAACATGTATGTGTATTTATATAAGTTATGTAATATGAAAAATTAAAACTGCTTTCAAAGTTTTTCCAAGGCGCTCGCATCAGCGTGCCCAGCAACATTTGTCAAATTGTACCTGACATGTACATTGTATTCTTGTTACCTTGGATAGATGGGTAAACATTCAAAAATGGAGACATGTTTTCCTAGTAATGAGCCCCGCCCATATCAACAGTGAAATGGTGTACATGTATAATTACAGGGATGATTAGGTGTGTAGCAAAACATAAAAAAAGTGAATACGTATATGCCTAACAACAAGGCCGTGCCCATAGCAACGACCAAATGATGGTGTACATGTATATGGTAAAGATAACAACAGGAATGAAAAGGCATGAGGACAAACATTTTTTGACAAATTCAAACATAAGCTACAGATGCACTTGTGCGACAATGCCATTCATGATTGGTACTATTATTTTAATTCTTTTCAGTGAAAAGGTTGTAGACTAGTGCACTTCAGCCTAACAGAACTAGGGCTCTTGGGAAATGTTACTTACACAGAGATATATCTTATTGTCTGTTTTCTCCTTTCAGAACTCAGTTTCGAAGATGAGTATTATTCAAATCATAGTATCTATTCAGCTGATTACTTCAATTATCTCCCTGATAAAAAGAAGACCCAATCAAGTCAAGATGAAATGGAAACATCTCTAGTCCTCAATGACACACTGACCTACCTGGTAACAGAGAAACCAGAGAAAAACATGCAGCCTTTCAGAGAGACTGTGTCTGAATTTGAAATGTTCACTAGAGCAGGTAAGATGCAATGTATTGAAGTTTGGCATTATCTTCTATTCATGTATTTGTATATTAACGTATGTGAACTTAAAATTTGTGTTTGTTTTGATATGGCAGTAAATAGCCAATGGAGGGTGGAGGGGTAATGGGGGGAAGGTGTTAGTTTCATAGAAAGGCATTGGGGTATGTACTGCCCAAATGGGTTACTTTTACACACAAAAATCCTTAAACATAGGTCAAATTTTAATCTGAAAATTTTCTAATCATGGGGTTGATACATGTACCTATTCCATGCATTTAGAATGTTCTCATAGTTCCAAGTAAAAGGTAAAATTGCATTCAAAAAGTCAAGTAAATCGGGTCCTCTGAGCATCTATCATGAGTCTGCAATGACCAGCATCTAGTACAAGTCATGTTAATAATAATGTGGTCATATCATGCTCACAGGTCATGACATGTGTAGCGCCCCCAACGGCCAAACTACTATCACTTTTTCGCTGATAAAAATCTCCTTAGAAATAGGTTGATGTTTAGAAATTAGAACCTAGGCACCCCCCATGTAAAATTTATCCAAGTAACCCAATCCCACCCCTCCTGTGAGTAAATTTGTACTAGTTAAAATATGCTGAAGTTCTACAAGTACTTTACTTGGATTCCTCTTCACAATCATGGTACAAGGATGAACATTTTGTCTGATTTCCATCCTCCTCCTCTGTTACCAGAGTTCCCAAATCTTGGCAGAAAATCTGTTGCCTTTGAGTCTGTATTTCTTTTTAGTTCAAATATTTCACTCTTAAAGGTGTACACTATTTTGGAATATCACTGTTTAGTATCCTGCCAATACTTTTGATTTGCCATTTGTCATTCCTTCGTGTTTTGAAATTCACCCAATATGGTTTTCCATGACTTCATATTTTTAATTCATTGCAATCAACATACTTTTAAATATTGTCTTCCAGTGTGGCCAAGTGATGAATATGTCATGGAATATTCCCTGGAATATGGATTTCTACGTTTGTCACCCCAAACAAGGGAAAGACTTGGAATTCCAGTCATGGTGGTTCAGTTAGGTAAGTCACAAGGGGTCAGGAAATTAGTTTAGATATAGTGATTGCTTGCTAGTAGTTAGATTCAACGTGTTTCCGTAAATAAACTGATTTATAGAGATAGTGGGATACTGTAGTTCTGAGTATGAGATTGTGACTGGGTGAGTTGAGTTGAGTTTAGATAATGATATTTGATAAGTTCATGAAGGTGGAGACACCTGCATTGCTACTCACCTGTATGTCATCATTGTGCATAATAGTGGTGAGTGCCTACATCTACACCATGTTACAACAGACCAGCATCCACATTAAAAAATATATCTACAAATGTATTGAACATTGCTGATGCTGTGACAGTAAGATTGCTGTGCCAGGATTCAAATGTCTAATTCTCTCTCTACCAAGGGGTATTTCTTAGTACACAAGTTGGGAAAAACAGAAATAATGACTACATAGAACTTTTGCCGTTCAATAACTTTCGTAAACCACCTATTTTTTTTTTTATGTTCACAGATCCAACAAAAGATGAGTGTTTTGGAGACACTTTTAGTAGGTTTTTGTTAGAAGAGTTTTTAGGATATGATGATATTTTGATGTCTAGTGTAAAGAGCCTTGCAGAGCATGAAGATAACAAAGGTATGGCAATTAAAAATGTAACTGGACATTGTATGACAGTACCTGTTGGGAACCTCAATAAGAAAAAAACGGAGAATATGGTAAAACTGGCATACAATGATACATGTAGTTTTCTTTGAGTTATACCATAGTTCTGGTGGGGAATCCAGGTAAAATGAACTCAAGGAGATTTTACCTGCTTACTGCACTTAACCACTTAACAAAAACTCTTGTTAGAATATTACATATGGACATGAGATGTAGAATTGCATTGTTGTAGATCACTGCACTAGCATCAGTAATTGACAGATGCTTCCTGGTAGAGGCCATTTTTGAATTGAATACAATGTAGAAAATATGGAACAGCCATTTTAGCCTAACAGGAAGAACCAATCATAGAGGCTTTTGATTGGTAATGATGTAAAGTATTGAAATTGCCATGAGGTATTACTACTGAATAATTAATACTCATACATGTATATATATGTAGTACATATGGCCCCGTGCATTTTCAGTCAGATTAGTATTTTTATTGCATCAGTGAGAAAGTACAAGATTTACACTCAGTCTGGTACATACATGTACTAGTATATTGAGCTATGTCACACTGATGTGTATACTTATGTCAGTGATTCTACAGTGAGAGGGAACATTCAAAATCCCACTTAGTTTCCTCAAATTGTCACAAATTAAGCTATTACTGGAATACACATATAATATTATTATTTCCCAAAGTTTGTCTTTTTTGTTCAGCCCCAAAATACTTGTAATATAAAGGTTGTATCACCTCTCATCTTTGACTTGTAATGCCTACACTCCCTTACGTACTTTCCTTAAGTAAGTTAAATGAGCTGGCATGTTTCATTTATTATTCTTTCAAAAAGAGAACTAAGTATTTCATACAGTGCTTTCATTATTTTTTTGAACTGTATATTTTGTGTTGTATAAGCTCTTTGGGCCTCTGACCTTTATTTTCAAAATAAACTATCTATCTACTTTCCTTTAGTAATACAAAGTGGATATAATATATACCATTCCTCTATTGTTTGGATTTTGACAAAATAATTGATGATGTTACAGGGGTCTCTTTCCTTACAGGTTATCTACGTAACGTGATATCAGGTGAACACTATCGGTTTGTCAGTATGTGGATGGCAAGGTCCTCGTACATTGCAGCTGCCTTCATCATGTTTGTGTTTACAATATCCATATCAATGCTACTCAGATACTCACATCATCAAATATTTGTTTTCATAGGTAAGAATTTCAAATATTCCTATCACTGTTCCATGCACAAGCCAAGATATTGTCTTCGATTATATACCCAGGTCGTTCTACAGCAATCCATGACTATGTCACTGGTATTGCGATGCTTGAAATATGAGTTAAAACATACCAAATCACCTACCATTATTTTTCTCTATTTTTTCATAAACTCTTTGTTGTCGATGTATTTGAGTCCAGTAGCTGTAACCGCAGCGATCTTTTCACAATCTAAGTTCTTATATTGACCTGTGTGTGCGGTTATTCTCCCTAACGCATTATATTGTTGACAATTTTAAAACTGTACTAGGGCTGTAATTACTAATAAGATGTCTGCCAAATTTGAAAGTTTCCTGACTATATTTTATTGACATGTAGCTGGACACGAATACTCTAATAGACTATTCAAACCATTCTGTCTTTCAGTTGATCTTCTTCAGATGTTAGAAATGAATGTAACGATAGCTTTTCCTGCAGCACCACTTCTTACTGTGATTCTTGCTCTAGTAGGTAAGTTGACATATAAACACTTTGAATGAAGTGTGGAACACCTTCTATTGCCAAAGTATGAATATCTACATTTATGACTAGTCTCATAGTACATGTACATGTAATATAACTCTGTACACCATTCTTGTTGTGAGTCCTGCACTAATAGGTATGTTGAACAGAGAGCTATAAACAAGCAAGTTTTGAACATCTACGTTCTGTAGGAATCATCTCATAATATGCTACAGTATATAACCCATTCTTACCATGATTTCTTTCACTAGTAAGTATATCAACATTAAACACATTGAACTTAGAACCCAATGTGTACGTAGTCTTGCCAAGGTTTGAACATTAACACTTTGGCCAGCCAGTCTTGGAGTACAATATCATGTCAAAAAATATTTTAGAGTAGGTAAATAAATTTTAATCATAACTTTGTCATTTGTATAATAGTTATAATCTAACATATATGATAATATTGCTGGTTTATAAATGTATTTTCAGAAATTTAAGGACGGCGGAATTAAAACATTCCAAAGTTTCCAAAATGAAAGTACAAAACAGTACAATATGGAGAGTAGGAAAATACTTGCACAATTCTTATACATGTAAAAAATGTGTTTCTTTCTAGGAATGGAAGCCATTATGTCGGAGTTCTTCAATGATACAACAACAGCATTTTATATCATATTAATAGTATGGATTGCTGATCAATATGATGCAATATGTTGTCATACAACAACCAGTAAAAGACACTGGCTGAGGTAAGTCAACAACAGCTGTATTTTCAATAACTACCATTACATGCACGTGGGTACTGCTTTACTGTAATATTGGTATATTGTATAAATTGGCTGATGGCCTCCGAATATGGAATAAATGGACCATTATTACTTTGGTACAAAAATATTCTTTATGGCCTAGATATGGGTTTTGCAGACTGAGGTTGTTCAGCGGAAGGGCCTAACTTTAGGAGGGCCCATAAGCAGTACTAGAGAGGTCTGCAAAATCTATCTCTGGACAGTAAAGTTTTTATCATATACCCCATGGTAGTAGCTTACAAACTTTATTTTGAATCACATAATCCCATAAATTGGCAGTGAAATATTATTGTATTCACAAAACGTAAAAATAGTGAAGAAATTAACAAAGCCAAATCACTGAGTGAATGGATATCAATGAGCGCACCACTTGCCATATTTGGGCAAATGTGCAAGGGCAAGATATGGAAAATTACTGCCCATGTTTGAAGCGCGTGCTCTCCATTGAATTCCATTGTTATCGATACTGGGTATAGGATAATATTCATAGAGTAACAGTAAACAATGGTTGCAAGATTTTAAAGTTAATCACAGATGTAGCAGCTTGAAATTCTGACTAATTTAGCACATCAGTGGTCTTTTCCAAGGAAAATGTAGATTTAAAGGGACACAAGCTAACTTGGTATAGTTTGAGGTGTAATTTTTGCTGTATGTTCAAAAGGTACTCGCAGTATTCTCTCTCTACTGAAGCATACTTAATAAGCACCACTTGCTATAGACTGACCTCAAACCTGGTTAAAGATAAAATGTCTAAATGATCTGATCACATTTATTATACATATAAAAAATGTCGAGAAAATCCCTGCCATGCATCAACGGTTCTAATAGTGCCAGAAGACATTTTAATGGTGTGCATTGAAATTAAAATTATACTACAATATTTGATCAAGGTTTTTATGTTAGTATTTTCACTTGATCAAAAAGTTTATAAAACTCAGCTTGTGCCATCTTAAAACAAAATATTTTGATCGAACAGTTTCTGAAGAAGCAAATTCTTTTACATGTGAAGACGATTGGAACAAATTGTTAGTATTATTAATATTGACAATATCTATTTGTATCTTGCAGATTTTTCTATCTTTATCACTTTGCATTTTATGCCTATCATTATCGGTTTAACGGTCAGTACAGTGGACTGGCTTTAGTTACCTCATGGCTATTTATTCAGGTAAATGTAGTCTATATTTGATTCTTATATTGGAGACTCTGAGTCGTTTTTTGATAATATGGTATGTCAGAACAATTCACAACTTTATGTTTTTTGAAATCGAGAATTGTGCATTAGGAAAACCAGATGAAGTAAAATTAATTCTATATTTGAGGGTAAGAGGGAAGAAATGTGACAAGAACAATTCTCTAATTCTACTAAGTACATTCTGTGCTACTGCATGAATAGAGATAGGATGCAAAGGTAAAATATCAGCTAAAAGCAAAATCATATTCATGTGATATAACTGTGACTGTGTGTTTTCTTGTTGTTGTTGTTGTTGTTATGTTTGTTTGTTTGTTTGTTTGGTTTTTTGTTGTTTTGGGGTGGGGTTTTTTTTTTTGGGGGGGGGTGCAATTTACTACAGAGGACTCGGTCGTGTCTACCGCATTTCCTAACTATACAACTTCATATAACCTTTCACAGTAGGTCCATAACAGTTGTTGTCAAGTACAAAAGGTTTGCGAACAGCTCTATGGTTTAAGTCAGTGTTTCCCATTGCTTTCTAACCAATTAGCACATGTTTTGCCATAATATATCTTAACACTTGCCTCTCTTCTTAAATTTCAGCATTCAATGATTTACTTTTTCCACCACTATGAACTACCAGCTATCCTACAACAGGCCAGGATACAGTTATTACTACAACGAAATCAGCATGCAGGAATTCATACCACAGGTATGAATGTCGACCTGGACTTGGATGATGAGGACTTGCCTGATTTGATAGCACCACCACTATCACAGGATCCTAACAACCCTAACAACAATGATAATATCCCTAACAATAACCAAATGAATGCAGCAAGAAATGCAGCTAATAACCCACCAAGGAATGTTGTAAACAACCAGGCTGCTGTTGCTGCTCCTAGCATAGCTAGGGGTGTCGCTACGGAGGAACATGCAAGTGCTGTGGTTCAACCACAAAACAGTGTTAGGGACAATGTAGGGGAGACTTCAGCTGCTGCAGCACAAGTACCAACAGCAGCTGCAACAGAAAATATAAATCTTAATCCGGATACAGTGAGTGATGATATAAATGCGTCAGCATCAACTCAAGTAAATGCTGCAGACGGGGATCAGGGTGAAAACAGCAACATTAAAACTGAAAACTCAACAGACAATTTTACAAGAAACAGAGGTGCTGCAGGAGTTCTAACATTACGGCTCTCAGCAGGAAGTCGAAATGTTAGTGATACTATTAATTTCTTTAGTGGTACTGACCAACAAGAACAATCAGATAGGACAAATGCAGACAATTCACAAAATACAGAGACACAGAGTAGATGTAGGGATACAGCTAATAATGATGGTACAGCTGTATAGCTAAAATTTGTGGGAAATCTAACAAGGGATAGTTTCATGTGATTAATGAAGAAGAAAGGTCTAACCACTCTGATGATTTGACAGCCTGTCAGTGTATTTCGTTGGAGAAAAGAGATCTCTCTGGTTGTTGAGAATGGCACTCTGACTACATAGTTGGTGGAAAACTGCAAGTTTTGAGACGTACAGGCTGTCATTGTGATTTGTGAAAAACCAAAGTCTTGCTACCTTGTTGAGAGTAGGTCAGCTTGATCAGCGAAGATTCACAGCCACTCAGTTTAATTAGATTGACAACTTGTGGAAGTAATTGATGGTGGATCCACTCCTTTCTTTTGGTATACTATCATCAAGTGAGATTCAATCTCTAATCAAGTGAGGTCTAATCTCTCATTAAGTGAAGTCTAATCTCTCATTAAGTGAGATCTAATCTCATTATGTGAGATACAATCTCTCATCCAATGAGATCCATTCTCTCAGCTTTGTTGTGATAGACCGCCAATCAAGGTGATCGATGAAGGAACAAAATTCTTGTTGCTAGAGAAAACAGTACTGCTGACTGAAGTTGCAATCCAAGTCTTGCTGATATAATTCAAACATATCCTACAGTGAATTCAGAATCCAATACTTTATCAATTATTATTTGATGTGAACACTTAATATTAAACTACAATAGCTTTCAACAACAGAGGACTTGCAAGCAGTGATACTGAAAAATCCAAGAAAATGGCGACAAAAAGTTGTAACTACCATAGCTGCATCTGCTCCTGTGAAAGTCACCACAAGAAGTATTATTCTGGTAATTGAGCCTTCAGTTTTCTAAGGTAGTCACAAACTAAAACTATTGTCACAACATGTTGATACAACTGTGAGAAGCTATTGAATGGTTTCATTATAGTCTCAGTAGGGGGTCCAAGTTCCATAAAGTTGTAGTGTACTGTTTTAGGACTTCCAAAGTTTACACTATCTTGATCACAGGGTGATTACAATTACACAACAGAGGAATCAGTATCACTCACTTTTGTAATCTACCACATTGAAGACCAATAGATATAGTTTGCGTCTATCCGAAGACACGATTACCAGAGTCATAACTACCTTTTGTGTACAACACAAGACAAGGTACCTACAAGCATTGATCACAGTAAGGTCTTGTTTCTTGTAATGTACTTCAAAGCAGTTATAGTTTTTGAGTCAAGGAAACATGGACAAGAAAGTGTAACTACCTTTGCTGCATCTGTTCAGTGACCAGTGGCCACGAGAAAGAACTGCCTTTAGTGTCCAACACAAGACAGGGGGAGTAGGAGCATTGATGACACTAGGGTCTTCTTGTTTCTGACAGTGGACTTGTAAGCAATGATACCTATGGGTCTAAAGAGACACGGACAACCAGCTCTTTCTATCTTAGCTGTAGTCATGTGACTAGTGACAATAAGAATTAACTATGTTGGTGTCTAAAACAAGGCAGAGGACTACAAACAGTAATGATTTTGCATCCACGAAATGGAGAACTGTGACAACCTTCGCAGCATCTACTAATGTAACCAGTGACCTCGAAAAGTGCCTAAGGTAGTGTCGAATGCAAGACAAAGGAACTACAAGCATTGACTACATTTGTACACTAGGTTGTTCTTCCTGACAGCAGTTTATGAGCAAATGACATGTATATTCTGGTAATCAACACAATGGAAACAGCAAGAAGTAAATACTGTAGTACCCAATTTCTGACAATGGGCCATGAGAAGTACATGTAACTGCCATGGTGTCAAATGCAAGAAAGGAAACTGTGGACATTGACTACATGCAGGGTCATGTTCGTGAATGAGGGACTTGTGAATATGCGATTCTTTGTTGACCACTTCAACAGAGACAACACCCAGTGACAACACCAGTATCTAACACTGTACAGGGGAGAGTAGGTACAGTAGTGGTGATTACAACAATCAACTACCTGTTGGTATTCTGGGAAAGACAAGGAGACTAAAAGCATTGGTTGTAGAGTCTTGGCCAGAGGACTTGCGAGCAGTGCTTCTTTGAAGCCCATCTCAACAAAGACAACACTATATAGGGGACTGGTGACTAAGAGAATTAAGTACCTCAGTTTCCAATACAGGACAAGGAGACTATACACTTGGACAGAAGTGTCTTGTTAATGGCAGAGGATTTATGAACACTGATACTTTGGCACCCAAATCCTGAGAGGGTACACGCATTCACCACTTTGGTATCTGGTATCTGACTAGTAACCATGAGAAGTGGCTATATTTTAAGATAGCCCCTGCCTCGTGACAAACTATCATGTGACGTGAGAGACTCATAGAATACCAGTGTTTTGTATTCAGAATATGTGCAATCCCACACAACTAAAACACAAGCATTTTTTGATGGAACGATGTTGTACAACCTTGATAGATAACATGTTTCTGAGAGGCTTTTGGATATTACCCTCAACATTTTTTTGTATTTATAATCTGACCAGTGAAGAAATTCTTATATATGTCAGATACTTAGATACTGTGCAGGGTTGTTACAACCTATTTTTGAGGAGTTTTTATAGCTACATTTTGTATGTTTAGATGCTACATTTAGGTCAGTTTGGCAAGGGTGTGGGTTTGTGTTTACAACTGTGTAGTAACTTCCACTGTAAAATGTTCAGCCCTATCTGGTCCTCTCTCAGACCACTTCTTTTAGAGGTCTAAGGTCCTCTGAATGAATGTTGCCTGATAGGGTGTCTTGACACATCATATCGTACGTACTAGATGTATCTAAATCAACATCATCGCAGTTGGGTGTATGACTCTTGTGGGATCGACATCTGTTACAGTGTACCATGGTACTGCTTGCCATAAACTAGCAAGTAATATTATGGTCAATATGGCACAGCAAATACAACTGTTGACATAAGACTGTGGACGAACAGAACCTAATACAAACAAGTAAAGTAAACACATTAATTGGATTTGGTGCAGCAATTTGGATCAGCAGAGGCTAGGCTTATATTACTTTCCGTGGTTTGATTAGAAAAATGTTATGGCCTCTTTATGTGTACATGAAATGCCATTTGTGTGTGAATGTAACTATTATGTATAGAGGCCATTAAAATGTTCTTATCAAATTATGAAATGTACTGTAAGTGTCTGTACTTCCAACATGCTGTGCCAAGTGTCATTAATCCAATTAAGTTGTTTACTTTCCCTGTTTGTAAGAGGTTCTATTCGTTCACCATATAGTCTGATGCCAGCAGCTGTAAACGGGCACCACTTGTAAGTTTGTATTTCTAGGTTGATACTTTTGTTTCATTTTTGAAATACATTTAGCAACTTGAAGAGTTCTCACCAGTAATTCAGATAGGATGCAATTGTAACATGATGTCATAATGGTTTAGTTACCAAATAAAGGAAAAATGTTACATGTTTGGTTGCTAAACATCTTTGTTTATACATTGACATCTCTATCATACTGCGTTGATGTTGAATCACTCAGAAATATGTTTAGTGTGAATTAAGTAACCTTAGCTGAAAGTGGTGTCTTTATCACAGACTTAATCTGATCAAAATCTGATGTAGTGTACAAGTCGCGATTTCTTTTTGGCTGTTACGTTTACTGTCGTTTGTTCTTGTTTGAGCACTCGTTACATACATCTGACACAATACCATAGGTTTTCCCGAGCCACATGAGAGCACTGAGTGAATTCACTCAACCAATGAACATGTGTAATACATTGAAACATAGCACTCTATTCAAAAAGAGCACAGAGCACAGTCAATGATGTTATCGGTATTGTTTGGTAGTTCTCGTTCTTTCAGTTTTGAACGTTGAGTGTTACATTGTAAGACAGATTCTGGCTGGCTACTCGTAAGTACGAGATTTGGTTTGGCAAGACCTATGGTATTGTGTCAGATGTACTTACTGAGCGCTCACAAAAAAAACAAACGACAGTAAACATAACAGCCAAAAAGAAATCATGCCGTGTACACTACATCAGATTTTAATCAGATTGTTACAGACTGTGCCTGTTTAACATGAACTGTACCTTGGAATTAAGCACTTGAAACGTTTGCTGTCATTGTGTTCACAAATATTCCAACATATATTCTCAGTTAAAATCAACAAATATCTGGGAGTCACTGTACAGATTTGTCAAAATTAAGCCATTTTAGAATCCAATATGGCTGCCAAATACTATTCTTAACTCTGTGTGAAAGATTGAAGATTTCCTGGAAAACAAGACCGTGAATTCCTACATTGCTATTATTCTTTCGAAAGGGACAGGTACAAGCTTTTATATGGCAAAGTTTGGAGAGAATTTAAGAAATTTGATGTTAAAGAATATCTGTCGTTCCCCCCCCCCCCCCCCCCCGCACATTTTATGTCAACACGTACTGGAATACCAAAATGAAGCCTCGTATAAAGTGCCATTGTGAAATGTCATTGTGGCTCTAATATTTCACAAAATGATGAAAACATACTTTTTTTTCATATAAAGATTGTTCATCAGTGATACTTACCCACAAAACTGTTGTCTCATCAAAAGAACTCGAAAGTTTTTAATGAAAAAATCTATATATAAAAAATTGACATCACCCAGAGAATTGTCAGATATACCATATGATTTGTGCATGTCAAGTTGCTCTACTAATTGTCTGCCCAACTGTCTGCAAAGGCTGGAGTACCAGGATTTTGAAGCTATTCCTGTAGTAAACATTTAATTTGTGCAATGTATTGTTATTACGGCTGATACCATAAATACCACGTACATCAAGTGTTTTTTTTTTTTTAAATTTCATTTTTGATTTAAATATGCAACTAAATAACAGCTTTTAATTAAGTATGGCTATGTCCTCTGGTGTAAAAAAAAAATCTTACAATTATTGAAATAAAAGTTATTATTTTGAAAACTAAATCGGACATTTTGTTATCTTTGTACTGTTTTATTGTCGAGTCGAGGAAAAACTGATTATACGTATATGTGAGGTCTTGTTGGGATGGGAAGAGGGAAGGGTGGGATGTATCTAGATTCGAAAAAGGTTACCATTTTCTCTTTTTCGGCAAAACAAAGATTCAGGATTTTTAGTCCGTTGGTGGCGCTTTAGTCTGACGTCGGCCAAGGCTAATAGCCGGGAGTGAACGGTCACCTACCTCCACAAAACGGTGCATGCGCTTAGCTTTGTGCTTCATTTTGAACGCAAATTTATCCTGTTTTTTACCCAAGAATTTGATGACATCTTCTTCAAGAATATTACATGTGTGCATTTTTATAGTATTTTAGGAGGCTGGTTTAAAATTCGCAGTCCTCTTGTTTGAAAATTTGACTCACTCACCCAAGCAAATTGGCGGCACATCCGAGTCCTCTTCGTCTCCCACAGGTTCACGATAGTATCTTGTTAATACGAATGAAGACATGGGTTATATATAGCTAATTGTTGACAATTAGAAGCTTAGTGGATAAGAGGGACACTTCAACTACTCAGACGTGACGAACACAATTTGACAGTACAGTACAGGTGGGAGAGAACGTTAACTGACTATATATAATTATGTACTACGTGGGAAGGGGTCTAAGGGGAATAAGCTCATGTCGCGGAGTTTAAAACTGGTTCTAACGCGATATACGGTATATCCTGGAATCCATGCGGATTGGTATTTTAGATTTTGCTGTCAAATCTAAAATCCCAATACGTATGGATTCCACGCTATATATGGTATACCAGTCACTACGTCTTTTAAGTAGTGACTTCCCCGGAGTGAGTTTCGACTACATTTCCGTTTATCAATAACATTTCAGTGGACAATTCATTTGGTTTTGGATCACAAACACACATGATGGCTGTTTAATATAATAACCTCCCGCAAAATATAAACAGGTCCATACATGCAATTCTTACGATGTCGAGGAGCGACTATTCGCGCGCTATTCCGGTTCCGGCAAGTGTCTGCGAAATTGTTGGTAATATATTCAGAGCGTATTGTAAACGTAGCATATCTGGGCCGTGTTTGCATTTTCCTTTTTTTCAGCAATTTACGATATTTGGCAATAAATAAGTTGAGCAATTTCGTTATATTTTGAAGCTGTTGACCAATGTAT